>NC_065509.1:466321-507781 GCF_006386435.1 Epinephelus moara | reverse complement strand
ATATTTTTGTCAATAAAAAAATATGATAATCTAACCGCAAATGTTGGAGGAACTCCAGCCACCTTCCCTCTTCCCCGTGTGACACGGTTATGGGCGGTTTTCCAAGCCACTGTCGGCACAATGAATATAAGTCCCACTGTCGGCAGCGTGGAAATAAGTCAAAGTGTGGAGGAAGCGGCGGACCTACGGGGAAGCCTGCTCCGTTCTCCCCGCAGTTTGGGACCGTTCGCCATGGTACCGCTGCTGGGCAGGGTGGAAATAAGTTCTGCAGAGTTTCAGAGGACCTGGAGAATGTTTTAGGATAGTAATAACATTATATAAGATAATCATATTGCAAAGATAATATATATAAGATAATAACATTAAAGACAAAATTAAATAGCAATACTTTTTCAAAACTCGATGATTTTACCTTTCTGTACATTTTGTATACAAATTCATTAAATAATTTTGCTTGTAAATGTCTATTTGCATCACGTTTATTACGGAAAACACATTAATTTGATCAATTTACATTGTGCCCCTAAAGTTCTTTGTGCGCTCTTTCAACTTAGGAGCACATGTGCTCCTTGGGAAAAAAGTTAGCGTCAAGCCCAGCTCTTGTCACCAATACTTATCCGATGACGGTTTTGTGTGTCTGGGTCTCAACATGTCGTCAAAATGTCACACTTGTGCCACCCATGATCCCGTCCTGCCAGCCATCTTGTTTATACAGACATTATTTCCGCTCTTTTACTACTCTAATGCTGGCTTAAAGGTTTGACAACCCGGTCCCCGAATTCCGTGATTGTACCTTATATACAGAATGGTGAGGAGATATAACGGTGTGAAATTCCTGCTTTAAAGAGGCAGTGTAAAAGTAGCTATAGAGTACATTTCAAAGACCATTAAGTTGGTAATTACACCATGCTGACTTCTACAGTTTTGTACACAGTATATGATGTGAGTTTTTTGTTCACTTGCAAAGAGTTGCTGAACTACAAAAAGATTAGTAGTGAATATATGTTTTCAAAAATGATGAATATACAGAACAAGATTTAAGAGACAGATGACAAACCACAGAGCACAGCTAGAGAGGACTCTGCTTGAACACTGACCGCCACCCTGCCACCTCCATACACTAACTGCACACAGCTGCAAGTCTCAACATGGAAAGCAATCATGGGACAAACCTAAAACCCTTCACACACAGTGTGTGCTCTGAAGAACAGCTGACTGAGAGGCCATTTCCTGTTGCTTCTCATACACTTAAAGGGCCAGTATACGCTCCATCAGAACTGCATGTCAGATGGTCAAATAGCTTCAGAACCTCCCCCACCCCCACACACATCTAATGTTGGATTCGGGAGGCAGTGTCCGACCATTTCAGAAACTTTCCACAATCAAAAATCCGACATTCACAAACACTTCATGCATTGATTGGTAAGCTGTGTGGATGTGAGAAAGGAGCCAGGGTTTGGACTCTTTTTTCATTCTTGACACAACTATTTCTGTCACTTTTCATGTGACCACTGAGTGCAACACTGTGAACCTCTTCCAGGAGAGACTGTCTGTTAAATGTGTGCTGTTGTCCACAGATTGGAACAATACAATGTCTTCCGCTCCCTGTGACGGCCGGCTGTTTTTTGAACAGCCAAAAACACTTTTGAATCCTAACTTTCCCTGACAACATGTTATATGGTGAGCTCCTTCCCTCTGAAAAGGTTTAAAGGAAGTCAAGTGAGGTTTGACTGAAATAAAGAAAAGCTTGTTGACAAATCTATTGGTCAAACGTACGTGTGGCTGGCTACTTATGATTTATACCTGCTTTACCCAGTATAGTCACTATCAAAGGTATGCTATGCAGGATTTTCTTTAAAAAAGATGTATACACACATACAGAAGTAATATCTCTCAATGATCCTTATGAGCCACTCTCAGTGTGTGGTGGTATATGTATCTGCAGAGATTCTGCCCACTGCCTGGATTTTATTAATGTTCTTCTTATTTTGCTGTGTCGGGGACGTTTCAAGACACAGCGCACAGGTGAGGTTGGGACTTTACAAAAAGGTAGCGACCAGGTGACAGACCATAAGCAGCATCAGAGAGAAGCCTACAAAAATCAGACACAGCACCAAAAAACAAGCACAGTAAACCTTTAGATGTCCATACTTGTTAATGATTATTTGTTAACCAAATTGCAGTGAACTACTGTAACAGGTTGGGCTGGGTATTGGCACTGATTTCCTAATTTCGATTCAATTTCAATTCACAAGGTCCTGATTAAATTCAATTTCCAATTTGATTAGATTTCCGATTCAATAAGATATTGATTTGATTGGGGATATTTCAGTTACAATACCAATTTTTGCTAGTATGTGAAAGAGACTGTCAGGGAGCAGCTAATACTGTAAATTTTACAAGGAATTATTCAAAAAAAGAATAATTTCAGAACAGGAATAAAACAGAATATCTGATAACTAAATGTTGTTTCTAGAGCAGCAACAGTAATATTGAATTGGCAAAGTCACAATGTAAACTCAATATCTCACTGGATACAAATCTAAAATGTCAATAAAATAAATCATATTCCTGACATCACAATACTGAGTGAAGTTTAGAAAGAATAAAGAACACAGATGTCAGTCAGTATCAGTCTTTCTGTCCTCTCTGCTCCTCCCTCTACTGCTGAGGAGAGTCACTCCCTACAGGTCACATTACCGTTTTTAAGATATTTTAAGATACATGGCAAACTGAGCAAAACAGTTGCGGTTGTTTCAGCTTGTTAGTAACAATTTGCTATTAGAAGGAAATCTCTCTGTGCTTGTTTATAACACAACATTAGTGGTGGTGGATGACAGACTGCGGACAGAGCAGAGTGAAATATCACTTTTCTACATGTTTACATACTGCTGAACAGGTGTATTAAAGTGACACTTAACCTCTCCGGAAATTTTACGCTTTTCTTTGTTTAGGTTAAAATGCTATTAATAAGCAGATGACACACTAGAATGTAAGTGAATTCCACCAGAGATACAAACTCATAATTATACCATTCTCATAATGTTCTCAGAAATTTCTGACCACAAATGATTGCCAGAGCGTCCTGTCTGTCTTCCCCACGTGGAGGCCTCCCACTGACGTAACCGCCTGCGTAACATCCACCCCCCCACCCCCTTTCTGCTGGACAGGTATTTTTAGTTTGCCTCTAATTTAACATAAGCTATAAAGTTATATATGACAACACAGCATCCAGTTGCTCACGGTTAGCCTACTGTAGCCTAACGTAGCCTGAGAATCCGTATTATCTTCCTTGTTTGTTGCCAGTCAACAGTACTATCTAACGTTAGCGTTTATGTTATATAATAAAACTCATCAGTCATCACTGACCCCCGATCGTTCGACTCTTACTGTGCAGCACAGGTAACGTTATGTTAGTGTTAGTTTGCTTCTACTATAATATACCACGTTATATGACAACACAGCATCCAGTTGCTAATGGCTAACGTTAGCCTACTGTAGCGTAGCCTCTGAAACATTAACGTTATCTTCCTTGTGCGTTTCCACTTACTAGTAACATTAACGCTACTATCTAACGTTAGCACTGTAACCTTATTCTAAAACTCATCAGTCATCACCGACTCCGGTTGAGTTAATCAGCAGCGTGTTTTACTCCTCTTCTCTTCTACTCTTTTCTTGGCATGTTACACTCGCTCTCCTCTTCCGTGTATCTAACGTTACCTTGCCAATGCCTACGTCTATCATAGATGTAATGAGGACGTAATGAGGACGTAATGTAATATATACATTATTTTCTTTTATTTATTTATTTAAAAACACAACCCAGGAACAGGATGGGACAGAGGCATTGATCTCGGGATGGGATGTCGGACTTTTTTAACTTTCTCATGGGATTGGGAAAAAGACAGGAGTGAAAATCCACTCCTGTGTCACCCTCTGGCAGTAACTCTAGTAATGGTATTGTCTGTCTTTCTGTCAGTGCACCATTTCAGTCTGGACTGAAATCTCCACTACAATTGGACTGCCACGATATTAAGCACAGACATTTCTGTCCCGCTCATCATTCATTTGTGTTTCAAGTGTGATGATCACTTAGCATAGTGCCATCATCAGGTCAAACTTTTAATGTGTCAGATATTGTTATTTGACCTAATACCAGCAAAACTAAAGACATTCCCATCAGCCTCAGCTGTACTGTTTGTTTACTTGCAAATGTTAGCATGCTAACACACCAAGATGATGTGCATGTTATGCATCATAGCTGCTAAACATCAGCGTGTTAACATTGTCATTGTGAGCTCCTGTTAGCATTTAGCTCAAAGCACTGCAGTGCTTAACTACAGCCTGACAGAGCTGCTAGCATGGCTGAAGACTGGACAAACCATACAGAAAGACTGTTTGCACAAACTCGAATAGATTTTTAAAATATCTGACAATCAGACAACAGCATGAACTTAGCCATGAGGGAATGCACCATTAAAACATACTGAATCACTGGAGTCCTGGAGGTAGATGACCCTGCAAATTCTGCAAATAGGCAAGAACGGTTACATGTTCTCATACCAAAACAAATATGGACGCCAACCAGTAGCTCTCACTGTTCATATGCAGGGATATTTGTGCCGAAAAGGCCAAAAAAGGAGGAAAAATGAATTTTGGTGAGATCCTGATGGAAATGCATGTAGAACTGTAGAGCATACAGAGAGAACTGGAGGTGATTGGACTTTGTATAAAAAAGCTAACTTCAGGTAAAACTGTTAATTTACAGGTATGTCTCCATCAGGTGACACACGTGAGACATCATCCGTCAGTCACAAATATCAAACATGTTTTAAAAATCTTTAGAAGAATGAGTGGAAGCAGCTGCATATGAAGACTTCAGATTATAATCTACATATCACTCACTATATGATTTTATCTGCTGACTGTCAACAGCAGATGATCCAGAGTGGAACAGACCCTTGTGGAGTAAAAGAACAACTGAAGATGAGACAGCAGTGCACAGGTACTTTTTTGTCTTTCTGCAGACAATTGCTACGCAGCAATACACAGAATCTTTGGATGTGCCTGTTAATGATCCATGGCCGAGCTGAGATAACACTGATATTATCATCAGGGCTATGCTTTTCAGATACGACAGCTCATCCAGAGCTAATAGTCAGAACGTTGTCATACCTTTTTTTTAAAGGCTGACTCCATCTGTGTCCTTTTCTGTGTTTTTCAAATGGAAACTCCCACTCAGCCCTAAGCAAAAAGCAGTGACGTAGGTTACAGCACTGGTGCCTTCCCCTCCCACAGCCCTCACACAAGCAGTTTGCTGACAGCATGACTGACTGTATCATGTGCAAATGGAGGTGGAAGATGGTGCTATTTTATCATCATTAAACCTTTATTTAACCAGGTGAAGACACACTAGGATTTAATTTAATATAATACTGCATTTATACTGTAAATTTCAAGTAATGTTATACAGCCATAGTTAGCCATAATAGCACAGCCATAATACAACAGTGTATTATCTACAGTAGACGGCAGTTGGCTCTAGTGTGGAGAAGCAGACAGGAGTACCAAGGCACAGACCCAAGCAATGTAGCATTACTGCAGTGGATGCCCAGGTAGTTTGGGTCCTTAAATCACATAATAACACAAAGAATCTAACCGATTAAGGCAGCAGTGGACATGCAACTCCCTGTGTTCTGTGAGGTAAAAATAACTGTTTCTGTCAGAAGTTTCTGGTGGCTGTGGATGACGGATGAAGCAAAATGTTATTTTAGCCACATAAAACAAGGACCATCTAAAAAATCAGTATCAGTTACTGTAAAGCGTACCCCATATTTAGAACATTTTCCCTGCTTTACCTTGCTGTCAGACAGCTCTTTCCAACAGGGTACTGAAGCTTTTGTATGGCTCTCTCAGACAAAATACACCTTTGACAGAAACAGTAATTCTGTCCCAAAGAACATGTGGAGTTGATGGTCTACTGCTACTTGAATCACTTTGTTTGTGTTATTTTGGAGCTGTGGAGTCCACGGCAGTACTTCAGTTAGTTTCCGTGCCGGTACTGTATATATTATGTACATAATGCATATGTTCCTTTATTGACGTGAGATGTTGTGCTACATTGTCACTAAGGACAGAAACACTTCTCCTTCTTCTTCTGCAGTTAACACCAACTCCAGCTTTCCTGTACCCACAGCTGTCAATTAAAGTACATTGACAAATAAATCCTTGTGTAGATGTGACTGCACCGAACTTGACCAATCATAAGAGGTCCAGTGTCTCCCTTGGTTTCTGCCCCCAGCTGTCAAAAATCAGTTTGATTCACATGAGCAGAATACAACTTTGAGAGCACCGTGACAGTCTCGCACAAGTGGCGGCTGCTCTGTGCGCATGCTGTTGAGTTCTACACACGCAGATACTATTCTTTGCCTCTCCCTGTGTTTGGTTCCTCACTCGCAGCTGCCTGTATGGCTCTCTCTTGTTTAATTGGTGCCCAAGGACTTACAATGCGCAAGTGGCAGTTAATGCACATGTGATATAACATAATGTGCTCATGAGCTCAACTAATGACATAAATGTGATGCAAGAAAGTTGTAAGAATTCGCCCAGCTGCACACACACAGTGACAGGGCTAACGTTTAGCAACACACGTCTTTTCTTCAATGGGTTTAACGACGGAGACAAGCCATTTTGGAGTTGGTGTGAGTTAGTTGGGACCACTGGGACATGTCACTGACCGTTCACCGGGAGGATAGTGGCTCTGGATATGGCTATAACAGAAAGTCTGCTGTTCCCGCAAGGAAACGGGAGGGTCTAGGATCAGACCCCCAGTGCAAAAGGGATCAAATGAAGGTATAGTTTGACTGGAGATGTTTTGATACTATTTAAAGGTATTGAACACTGATACCCAGCCATAGCGTCCACTATGTCAGATTTATCTCATCAGTCCTGTTCAACCCTTGGTGGTGAGACAGACTCTAGTATGCAACTCAGCTGGAAAAGCTCCACTTTAGTGATACAGTGCACACTTTATTTTCAAATAACACTGCATCACATTTATCTTTCATTTGTCTGATCGAACAACCACTTGCCCAAACATAGACTTTATTTGTCCCCGACAAACATAAATGTCGAGCCTTGTAATCCATGCCATTTTGCTTCTATTTTTTTTCTTAAAAACAACAAGAACAAAAAACAGCAAAATTACAAAATTAACAGAAACTGCCATACCTATTAGCAACGACATCATATTTAATCCTACGTCAGTTATGTCACTGCGATTAAAATTTTCATTTTTGAATGTGAATATGTAAGGAATACTACTGGAAGCTACAGACTGATATAAAAACTTAAAAAAAAAAAAGGAAGCTGTCCTTAAAATCTGCACATCCATATCCAGATCAATGTTGAACACAATCTGTATGAAGAAGGTGCATCCCTATACTTTGTTTTGCATGTTTTGTTTAAATATTTCACATCAAACAAGGGACTACTTATGCTCTGATGTGCTCTTCAGTTAAAGGCGCTGTGTGTAAGAATGTGGCCAAAACGGTTACTGCACTCAAATTCAAAACACTGCCGCGAGTCGTGTCCGCCCCCCCCTCCCCTACAGATTCGAGGTTGCTGGACAGCGGCAAGCTGGAGACTGATTTGTTTGGCCACGGGCGGCTGCCGTAGCAGGGCCGCGTCACCGCGTCCTTGATCTTTGGTTTTCCAGTGGACTGTTCGAGCAAGTCCGGCTTCTCTGCTGCTAACGCTGCTGTCGGGATACAGCTGAGGAGAAGCCGGCTGCTAATGCTGGGACACTGCTAATGCTGCTGCCGGGATACAGCTGAGGAGACTGCTAATGCTATGTACTGGGACACTGCTAATGCTGCTTGCCGTGCTGCTGTAGCTCAGTCGTAACTGTAACTGATGCTGAGACTCTACTGACTGCGTGACAGGTAGACGGCGGTGGGTGGCACAACAGGCCAAAACACAAATTCAAAACATAAACATGATTTGCGGACCGTAAATTTTTTTTTTAAAATGCGAATATTCTGTCTGTACTATTGTTGTCGGTGAGATCAGTATGTTATATGAACATTATTCCTTAGTCTCTGTGACATATTAGGATGATTTTATGACTATTTGCTTTAGATTTCTTACATTTTTAATAGAGCCAGTCACATAGAAGACTGCTGTGGACAGATTTCCTCTCTAGGGAGAAATTAGGACATTATATTACTGTTTTCATTGGCTGACTTATACTAACCCACAACTCAGTTGGTATCTTTGAATAAATCTGTGGAGTGTCCCAATAACTTAATGTTATTAGACCCAAGTTGTGAAAAAAAGTTAAATACCCTAACCCTTAAGAACAACCACCACTAGCACTACTATTGTTGTTTCTAGAACTGACATATTTGCTTGCTGTAGCTGCAGTTTAACCAATTCTGCTGCTGTTACTTCTGTTAGCACCACTGCTTTTCACGCTGTCTGCATCTGCTTCTTTACAGCTGTTACTGCTGGTGAACAATGCACAGACTGACCAAAGTCACATGGCAGGCAGCTAGCTCATGTATACAGAGGCAGAACGTCATTATAAACACATGTCATCAGTTTGGAGTCAAAGCATCAGCTGTTGGATTTCACAATCTGCAACAGCATCAGTGTTTCTGATCCAGCTCTGCCAATGAAATCACTGAGTTCGAGGTAAAGAAGAGCCATTTTGTAACAGCAGCCGTTAGCTTATAGCCCTGCTCACTCCATTACTACTACACTATCCAAAAACAGAGAGAGGGAGAGAGAGGCAGACATAGAGAGAGTGAAAGCTATTCAGGAGAGGAGGAAGAGAAGATGATATGTAGGGGGAGATAGATTAGGAGAGAAAAACTGTGATGCAGAGGAAGGGATGGAAGAGGGGAGCAGCTATGTGAAGCAGAGTGGTGAGAGAATAAAATAAGAGAGAGAGAGAGAAAGAGTAGTAGAGGGAGAATGATGGAACATTGATCGTCCATGTCTCTCTCACTGCAGTGGTAGTAAACAATCAGCCAGCCTCCTTTGTCCACAGCACTAAACCACACCCCCTCCTTTTGTCATGCACTCCCTCCCTCACTCTCTCACCCGCTCTCTCACCCTCCATTTCTCTCCCTCCATCCCTCCATTTCTCTTGTTCTGTGTAGGCCATTATCTCTCTTACAGTACGTTTGCATCTATCCTTCTATCACTCGTCTCTCTGTCTCTCTTTCTCTCTCTCTCTCTCTCTCTGTAGAGCTGAGATGCTATGCTACTAATGCTAACTAGCAGCTGCTGCTGCTAACAGGCTAGCTAATGAAACAGTGATACAGACTGAGACAGACCGAGTCAGACAGACAGACAGACAGACAGACAGTGTGACAGGCAGATTCAAACCTTGGCTGATAGTAATCCAATCTCTTAGTTAAAAAACAGAATCCAGTTAAAAAGCCCAGTATAGCTTCTGATGGTAGCGCAGCTCTCTCTCTCTCTCTCCCTCTCTCTGTCACACACACACTAGCTCATCCTCCTCTCTCACACACACACACATATTCTGCTCCTCCCCCTCCCCTCACACACACACACACACACAGACACACAGACACACNTCACACACAAATGAGCATTCAGTCAAGGGCTTCCCACAATCCCTTGCGCCACACAAAGACAAGGGGGTGTGACCAATCACACACTGCCTCACTCTGCACCCATGCTTTTTTTTTTTTCCTCCCTCACTGTGTGATGCCCACCGACATACAAGCTTGTGGGCGGGCTGCCAAGGGGGTTGCCATGACAACGCATCCCCAGTTGCTTTTTGTTGCTATTATTCACACACACACACACACACGCACACACACACACACACACACACACACACACACACACACACACACACACACACACACACACACAGTCTCTACCGTCTTTTCCCTTTTAAGATCTCTGTAGCATGTCCCTGCTCTTATACATCTCTGCTACACTCTGTGTGTGTGTGTGTGTGTGTGTGTGTGTGTGTGTGTGTGTCCGCACATGCTCTCTTAGCCGGTGTTGCAGCACTGCAGCTGGGTTCTGGTGTGACCCAGTTAGAACACTAAGGCTGGATGTAGGACACACACACACACACCCACACACACACACACACACACACACACACACACACACACACACACACAGAGCCAACAGAATATTCCAGAACTATGAAACGATTGCTTATATAAATATAGCTGTGCAGTTACAGTATATTATCTATCTATCTACATGTATAGATGTATATAGACATATTCAAATTGATACTGACTCTTGAGGCCGGATACAGATTTGATTTTAATTCAAAGTCAGATTTATTGCTCGCCAAGAGAGATAAATGGATTCTGTGTGTAACTCCCCCATTAAACCGCAAGGTACATGGTGATAGGTGTATTTTTGAACTTTGGACGGAGCCAGGCTCACTCTTTCCCCTGCTTCTTGTCTTCATGCTAAGCTAGGCTAACCACATCGTAACTCCTGCTCTTTACTGACATGAGATTGATATCAGTCTGAACATCTCACACTCAAACATAAAGCAAATCAGCACATTTCCTAAATAATTTAACAATAAAATTTTCACTTCCACTTCACTTCCTGTTCTGGTCGCCGTCACTTGTGTTTGCTCTGTGTACCGTCCCTGGCTTTTTGAAAGTTATTTCGCTTACTGATCACTGATTTTGGATTACGGACCTTGGACTGTTTTTTGACAGAGATTACTGGTTTTGACCACTGCCTGGACTGCGACATCAATTTGTGGAAGACGGACTCTGAAAGCCGGCGAAGCCAGCGGCTGGGTAAACTAGCGTGCTAACTAGCCGGCTAGGCTACCAGCTGGCCGCGTATCCATAACAACAAAACGCAATGGCCCTGAGGAAAACTCCTTCGGTCAAGGAGATAGATGACATCAAGAAATCCCTTGACTTCCTGGGTGAGAAAGTCTGACAGCAGAGGAACATCCTGGACCAGGTGGAGGAGTTCAAAGCTCTGCGGCTGCAGAACATAGAGAAAGAAAAAAGGATTGTCTTATGAGAACCGAGTGGCTGATCTGGACAACCCAAAAACATAATGGCTCCGGCCATGGCTATCACCAGCATGGAGGCGTAAAAATCTACAAACATCATCATCATCAGCACCACAAAATATCAACCTCTTTGCTGGTACAAACATGAAGGCTTTGAAAGGGTCATTTAGACACTAACATAGAAAAAGAAAGTGCACCTTTAAAGACATATTTCACCACTGGAAAGAAGGCCTTCATAAAACTAGACTGACCAATAAATGCTCCTACTGGTAACATAATGCAAACTCGTCTATTTGAAATAATGGCAGCCGGGTGGTAACAAATAGTCTCATATTACATTAAACAGTGAGCTAAAATATGTTTCTGAAAACATCTGAAGCTAGAAATAGGCAGCTCAGTAACAAAATTTTGGATTATATTTGATCTGCACTGCCTAGCTTTACAGTTTTATCTCATTGTTTTAGCGTCTGTTTTCACTATTCAGGAAACAGTATAGCACCCACTTCCTGTTCACAAACTCTAAATATTACAGCTAAACAGGGCACTAAAGTATGTTTCTGGAAACATTTTTGGTGAGAAATAGGCAGTGCAGCAACATAACCTTGGTTTATGCGTTTAGCACTGCCTAGTTTTACTGTGTGACTGGAGTTTGGTGTCTGAGAGAAAGGGGGACAGGTCTGTCTGTTGATCCACTTCTATGCTCTTTGTGTCTACGGTGGCGGCATGGGTGGCAGACAACACAAAAATGCAGAAGTACAGCCTATAGTTCAAGCAACAGCCCAGGAGCTAGCGAAACTCAGTTGAATGACAGAAAATACGTCATCTGACAGAGTTTTGCTGGAGTTTCACGGGGGAGAAGGGAGATCTACGCCCTGGTTAGATGGAGGGAATTTTACCAGTTCATTTCCTCGTACTACCCACATTATTATAATACAGGGCTGGTTGAATATCGGTGTAGTATCCCTTTAAGTAGACATGTCAATGTGAGAGGGAGAGAAGGGCTGAGGGACAGATGAAGGGGTAAGTGACAGAAAACCAGAGGCAGAAACAACAGACCGGTAGAGAAACATTGGTGGTGTATTGAGTGTTATTAGAAGGCAGGCAGACAGACTCATCTGTGATAATGTGAGAGTGATTAGCATTTAAAAAGACAGCTCTGCTTATCAGGCTGGTTGGGGCTTGTTGAACTGGGGTGGACTGCAGGGGTTAGCTGACAAGAAAAAAAAAAGAGGTGAAATGAGGGGAGGAGGAACTCCCTCTTTCTTCTCAAGGGCCCCTGATTTGCACTTCCCACAACTCCCATTGCTCCCATATCATGCTGCAACAAGCAGCCACCATACAGTTCCAATAGCAAGTGAAGCATTCTGATCCGCAAACATTTACACAGTGCAGCAAGGGAGCATGTCAAAGCTGTCAAAGTAGCTGCATTCGTTTTGGTCAGATTGAAGGGATGTACCATCTCCCATAAGAACCTGAATGATTCAACATGGCAATCAAATATTTCCAACAGTTTTGACAAGACTTGAAGGCCTAATAAGACTGAATTCAAAAGACTGCCAGGAAATGCTAAGAAACAGAACAGTGATTTCATTTCCAGAGGTTTTCAATGAGTAATTAGTGCTAATTGTTACTAAGAGTTGTATTTACCTCTTGAGAAGAACAAACCATGTAGTTATTTGGTAAATGGATCATTTTAACACCTTTAACAACATTTAATGTTTATCAGTCTCCATCAATAGCATGTAGCTTCTTAGCTAACTAGCTATTAGTAGGAGAGCATCAGTATGCATCACACAAAGCAGTCCTTTTTTTACACTGCCTGTTCAAGGTGGGAATATTGCACCATTATGCCGCCTTGCCATGCTGTATATAAGGTGCGGTCGAGGAATGTTGTTTGGCTCTGTATTAAAATGCCAAGGAAGAATAAAGAAGGAACTTCGCAGCAGCTCTATACCGCCATCTCTGTGAAAAAGGGCTACTGCTTGTCGGATGCTCAAACAGGCATTCAGACTGAAAACTATCGAAGACTAGAAGGGTCATAATTATAAACAATAGACCACTAAATTAATCAATTGTTAATTAAATAAGTATATAAACCATTAACTACATTAATAAGTAATCAAATGAATACACATTGAAAGAAAAATATAAATACATCTGCCTGAATTAAATTTAAAAGGCAATGATATCAATAAATAAGCAGTAAAATATATCTACATAAATCAGTACCCACTGCAATTAATAAAGGTTTGTTATCCTTAAATTTGTAATGAAAATCGGTGAAAAAAAGTTCATAGCAACCATTAAAAAATTGTGAGTAGAAACAACTAAAACTAGAAAAAAAATCTCTAAATATGCCCCGGAATGGGTTCTAAAGCCTGGACATGAGTTAGCATTTTATCACCTCCGGTTGACTTGTCTTGAAGTCAGTGGAAGTTTGAATGGGCTTGGTTAGATGCCTGAAAAAAGGTCTGTGTTTAACACAAGCTTAAGAGACTTTCACATTTTGTTCTACTACATAAAATACATCAGTAAATACCCCACATGTGAACTTTAAAATATCTGTCTTAAAAAATGTGGTCGCTAACAAGTGGCTAAATGAGACTACACAATGTCATCCCTGGAGTGCTCTATTGATAAAAGATAAATGCAAAGTGCAGTGGAGACAGACTCAGTGAATAAATGATGACGTCATGACTTAGGCCACTGCAAGCTTCCCTCTATGTCTCTGGATGGCTTTTAAAACACTTCTGTCTGCACACAGGGGTGATACCAGAACTATTCCTATAGGACACAGCTGTAGTACTACTTGTACAAAACTATCTATTTCCACTGTCCACTGTGCTCTCTGTTATTATACATCCACTGTGTTCCTTGGTTTAAGGCTTGACTGCTGCTTTTTTAATTACATCATCTAGTTGCCGCCTCTTCTTCAGTGGCGCCTGATTGAGATAAGCAGAAGGTGGCGCTAATTCTTCAATCAATCAACTCCAGATATTTGCATATCAGCAGTGGATGGAAAAGGACATGATTCACATTTTGTTTTGCTGGCATTCTGAAACTTCGGTTCAAATTTGCACTTCACTTGGATGGAAACCCGCCCTTAGTCTTGACCAAAGTGGTAAATCGACTGATTGACTATCCCGAGAGCCATGCTGCTAGCAGTGACACACCACATGACCCACTTTCTTTGAAGCATATTGAGACCCTTTGCGCTTCCTTTTATGCATTAGAGATTAAAAATGACACAAACTAAATTAGATCCCTAACAGTCCTTCCTGTTTGATCAACAACATGGAACATTTCTGAAACTATTTCTGAAACTAATACATGTTTGCTTGAATGTCTAAAAAACATTAGTGCCAGATGAAGACAGCCATGTAACAGATCCACATCAGAAAGAGGCTTTTCTCTCAGCTGTCCACATCTGTTGAATCTGACTGATAGCTGATTGGTCAATAGGAACAAGTCTCAACCTAATCCACAGACAAGAGACTCAATGCCACTGCTTAAACAGTACTGGGCATGTATGTATTAAGGGCAAGGGTGTTGTAGAGTTTGTGTGTGTGTGTGTGTGTGTGTGTGTGTGTGTGTGTGTGTGTGTGTGTGTGTGAGAG
The DNA here is from genome assembly GCF_006386435.1 of Epinephelus moara. Taxonomy (NCBI): domain Eukaryota; kingdom Metazoa; phylum Chordata; class Actinopteri; order Perciformes; family Serranidae; genus Epinephelus; species Epinephelus moara. Next base: position 493,120 of record NC_065509.1, on the reverse strand, counting down.
TAAAGGGAAAGAAAGAGTGCATTGGGGACAGGCTGTAATCTGGAGGTCAGCTCAACAGCTGGATGTGTACATGAACTCTCCTCCATCCCTCTCTGTAATTGAGCCATCTCTCCAACATACACAACAAACAAGGCTCCCTTCTATTGAAAAGACGGTAGTGTGTCTCTGCAGCAATTAGGGCAACATCAGTGTGAGGTCAACAGTGCTAAAAAATTTTGAGGGTTTAAAAAGTCTTAATATTTACCACAAATATTAACATAAACTAACATCATAATACACACACAACCCTTAAATTTGGTTATTAAAGAGCTGTGAAATTTGAAATATGAAATTATGACTTCTTCAAACTGAATGTTTTTATAAATACACTAATGTTTACTACACAACTGCTCTGCCTCTCCACTTTTCTCTCCTCCACTCACCTCCTCCACTACCTTTGCCTGTGTACTTGTCTAATACACAGGGATGCAAACAGGTGTATGGTAAAAAAAGAGAGAGCTTGTCGAAGCGAAATAAATATATAAATATTAAAATACACTAACACTAATGTGTAAGAATACTGTGTATTCCAAAACAGAAGAAATCCATTGAGCAACAGTGTTTCCCCTATATGCAACTAGCAGCGGTGAGCCGCTGCTGATGATTTATTTTTATTTTTTTGGTCTCAGCTCTTTAGAAACTACCATTATATTATTTTGCGCTACAGACACTTCATATCCAGGTCAATTCACGCACTTTTGAGTAAAGCACATACAGTAAGAGGAGAGGAGAGGCTCCGTCTTATCTCTTCATAAACTAAAGTTATATTATTTTGTGCGATGGACACTTCATATAATAACATAACATTATACTATTTATTGTGTTATACGGTGAAACGTTTCACCTTATAATGTGATGACTTATATTGTTTACATGACGGCATGTCATTTCTGTCTCTACATGGTCGCGCCTTTACAATTCTCCTCTGCTCTCTGTATCGCGCACGACATTCATACAATATACTTTACATTGTTTTAACATCTGAGAAGAGAGAAAAAAAAAAAACATCATTCTGAAGGCGTGGCGGCTTTCATTTTGCCGTGGCGGTTGAGGAAACCCTGTGAACACATGCAACTAACATAAATCAGGGTTTCCACTAGGATACCAGTCATAGAGGCAGTAACTGCCCTTGCTCCTCTCGGGCTAACTTCACTGTCAGTGCACATGTTGTGTTGTTAAAGGTGTAGCAAGGTCTAAAGGACCAGACACACCAAACCGACTCCAAAGAGTTACAGGTAATGAAAGACAACCGTTGCCTCATGTCGCCTGTGTCTTGGCCAAAAAGTTGCACATGAACACACTGCAAAGATGACAGCCGACAGCCAACCAGCATGTATGTTCGGCATCTGTGTGAGAGGAAATACCTGTCCACACCAGCAGACAGTGATAGTCTGTGTTCATCATTCAAAAAGGGAAACAGCAAGACTGTTTTGATGCTAGTTAGCCAGTTAGCATATTAACAACACAATCCAATGTTGAAAGACCAGAGCATATTTACTGTGGGCCAGGGAAAAATGACCCAACCCGTCAAGAAATGTTTCTGCCAAAGAGCTCTATGGCTAAAAAAAAACAAAAAACAAAACTTACCTTATGTAGCAAATTTGTTTCTTCTCACGCCCTCAACTTTAGCTTTTTGCTTGCTTGTTTTGTAAAAGCCAACAAGGGCCGAGGAGAGAGGACGAGGGCCAACGGTGCAGGACACACCAAAAAGATTAGGGTGACAGATGCTCACCGACTGCCCGACACTGACCAACGGCCGACAGTCGGCTTGGTGTGTCAGGGCCTCAAGGTTGCACTGGCAGATGTTATGATACCATCACATGTTTTGAAGCAGCATTGCACACAAGGATCCAACATTTCTTTTAGTCCACACCCACACTAATACGATTTCATCTTAAAATGGTGTTTTAAAACAAAAACAATCTCTATACACACCAGCATTTTAGCACCATCTCAGAAATAACTTTCATCCATACCAACATGCCTGAAAACTCATATCACATAACCATTCATGTACACTGGGCTTGTGCGTACTGGTGTAAACAGGCAGGTGTAAACAGGCAGATTGTCTGTTCTGCAGTGGGTTGCTTAGTTACAGAAAATAGTAAGGAGATAGCAAAAGTCAGACCAGAGATTTCTGTGCTTGGACCGAAAAGGTGGAACAGTCACTAAAAGTAACACATAGGGATGGGTACCGAACTCCAGTACTGAACGAGCCCCGGGGCTACATTCTCCAAGTATTGATAAGCTCTGACCTTAACGGTTCTGCTATCGGTACTGGAGCAGTCGCCTTTTTTTTTGTTTGTTTGTTTTTTTACAAGATAAACGTTATCTTGCACATTTATCTCACCAACTCCGTCAATTATCCGTCATTGTATCATAATTTTCACTATTCTCCCTGAAGACGAGAGATCTGTCTCGCTCACCCTGGCTGCCTGCTGTGTGTGAGTGGAGAGCAGGGGGGCGGGGCTGTTGTTCCAGTGACACACACACACACACACACGCACACACAAACTCACACAGACACAAGACAGCGGTATGTAACGTGTCACAGGGGAAACCAGCCGTTCACATTTCTCTCTTTGTGTCAGGTAACGGTCCACAAACCTCACCGCACTTTAGGGACTGTTCTTTACTTATGAAGGGACTGTTCTTTACTTGTCAGGGGAGGAGGGTGGCTGGTTGATTTTTATTTTATTTATTTATTTTATTTTGATCCCCCCTATGTTAATCACTTATTGATGCTGTTTTTGAAGTATGAATAAGTCAATAAGTAATTTATTCCATTGAAATATCATTGATGTATTATAGAAAAGTGATTTATTTTTTTATAAATGACAAAAGGCACATCTGCCTAATTTTTGCTGTGGTATTGTGATACTACTCAGAACACTATTATTTTATGTATTTTACATTTCAAGTTGTAAAAAGTAAAATGTTTTGTTAAAAAACTATTTTGTTGCATAATGAGAATTGAGAAAACAAAGCAATTTATATTCTTAATTTAAAAAAGGGGCTTTTGTCTCCCCAGTTGCTCATCTTTACAGTGTCAGGTTTGCGTTTCCCTCTTGCTACTAGCTGCTCATTTCTGCTATCAGCTGTTTCCTGTTTATCCACGGCCAGTGGGTCGCACGTGTGGCGTCATCAATAGCCCCTGCCGTGGCGGAAGGGCGCCTCGTTCTTTTTAAACCACAAAGGTTCCGCCAATATGTCTACCCTTCGAGGGGGAAAATTGGGCACCTCGGATCAACTCGCCAATCCGGCTCTGTGTGTCTAAATGCTCGCAGCTTGCCGGCAAAACGGCCCAACATTTGCGGAAAATCTGGCAGTGTAAAAGGGGCAAGTGTCTCTTCCTGTTTGCAGGAGGGCGGGTCTGAGCTCCACACAACAGTATAACCTCAGAGCAGAGCCCAGAGAAGAGGCAGTAGCCCCTTTTAAACTGCCTCTTCAAAGTGGGAATTTCACACCATTATGCCGCCTCGCCGTTCTGTATAAAAGGTACGACTGAAGGATGGGGGACAGAGTTGTCTCTCCTTTAAGGCAATATTGGAGGAAGTAAAAGTGCCAAAATAATGTCTGTATAAACGGGACAGCTAGCAGGACAAGACCATGGGTGTGTGACCTTTCAACGATGTATTATGTGTGCAACCCATTGGTGGGAGATTTAAAAGGCAGCTGGAAGCAGTTAGCAGCTAACTCAACAAAGAGGAACAGTTGCCAAAAATGTCTGCAAACTGGGAAAATACTGAGGTCCAGGAGCTCCTTAACCTCCTAGCAGAGGACAAGATCAGCTGCCATATAACAGATAAGTTAAATGATTGTTATTGCCATGTTATTACCATTGCTACTGTTTATAAAGCACTGCTGACATGTATATTACATGTCACACCACAGGCCAATGTTGTTGTGTTACATGTCAGGCCTGCTTGCTGGCATGCTGTCCAAAATCACACACTGATGCGTAATGATGCCGCCATTTTTTAATTCTGTCTAAAATGCAAAGGAGTTATAAAGAAGGGACTTTGTAGCAGCTCAATAGCGCCATCTGTGTAAAAAGGACCAATGAAACAGGCTTTAGGATATATTTTACTGCAGTCACTAATGACCATGTTTATTATCCACAAGTGTAACAAATGAAGACAGTATGAACAATTTATCAAACACCTTATCGAACACGCAGAACACATATTTGCAGAAATGTGACATCATAGACACCCTGTGTATATATTTTTATTTTTTGCATTGCACTGATTGATTGCAGGGAGTGTGGATATTTAAAATGGCGTTTCCACATGTACTCTGTTAACAAGTCTGAAGAAGAGCCTGCATGCTCGAAACGTCATGAATGACAAAATAAATTATAAAGTAATGGGAGCTCTATTTGGTGTGCGGATCATCTTCTTCTTTTTCGTCTTCACTTGAGTTTTTTGACCCAGCACCCAAATGAAATTTTCTTTGGGATGTGCATGTCGCCACCTCTTTTTTATCACAGACACCCTGCCCACAGTAACCGGCTGGCTCATCTTAAAGACCCATTAAGCTTTTTTCAGGGTCGTATTGATATAAATATGTAATATTGGGGTCTAGTGGAATAGATTTATGTGCGTTAATATTCAAAATGCACATTTTATGTCTTGTACTGTTCACTGCTGCAGCACCTCTGTCTGAAATGCTGTGTTTGGGCTTATGTCTCACCTCCCCAGCAGCCCAGTCTGTTGTGATTGGTCAGTTCGTTCAGTCTGTTCTGATTGGTGCAACACTTAGAGCATGTGTCGGAAATGTCACGCCCCTTACCTTATCTGACTTCACCTCAGGAGGCTGCCACAAAACATCAATTTGAGTGAAGAAACGTGAGCCGATAGACTCTGAACCTTTTCAAAACACTGGAGCCGGACGTTTCTCCTCAGTGATAAGTTTTTATTTTGTAGCCATCTTATATTTCAGCTGTAACATAACTGTAACTCATCTGACATCATGGTAACAACTGTATGTCTGTCCTCTGACTGAATAAAGTTGGAAATGCCTGCTACAGACAGCGAAAGGTTTCTAATGTTTGTAATCTACAATATGTACAATGTACCAATGTATCGCAGTTTCTCCACATCATTTATATGAATTCAAAGTTTCATAGTAAAACACATGTTGCTTCCTGGATCAGAATTTGTTCTATGCAGTGATGTTGTCTCCAGAGCCTTTATTTGCTTACTTATAAAATAGTATGCCTTGTGTCTTTTTTACCTATTAGCTTTTGGGGTAATGAACCGGGTTCCAGTTCACCCTACATGTTTGATACACCATCCAGGCCTGGAGCCTGACTGTTTGAATCCATACACCCCACAGAACGTCCACAACATTCACAGGTATGACTATGGACCCCTGAGGCATAGAACTGAAGAAGAGTAAGTTTTTATGATATGTAATGAGATACAACTGTGTAAACTCAATTCTGAACACTAAGGTTTCATTAAACCAAAAAACCCACTTACAAAGAAATGACAAGTAAGTCTTTTGTCAAAAGAACTTTATTTTTTAGCAAATGCAAAAAACCAAAAACTACAAAAAACGTACTAAATAATATACAATAGATAGACAGCAGTGTTTTATCTGCAACGCTTATAGTGTCTAATTCTTTCCATTCAGGCGTCCATCCTGTCCTGTGTTGGATACGCCAGGAGTTTCCTGATCCAGCTGGTCACTGCGTTGACCTCCAGCTGCCCCTTGGCTGAAGTAAGAGACGTGTAAGGCAACCATTCCTCCTTTGAGGGTCTCTCATACTGGAATGCCAGGTCATTTGGGATGGGGATTTTGGGGAAGACGAGCCTTATCAGGTCATCTACAGCCTGTAAAATATTGAATTTAAATATTGATATCCTTGTGTTTTTAAATTAAGTGTTTCCCTGAATCCACCTTTCTTGTATATAATTCAAGTGTTGTCACAGCTATTTCATATCTTTTATCTGATGTTATGTTGGTAATAAAACTAAAATTATATATAATTTATTTATTTTTTTCTTGCTCTAACATCATAAAGGCAAAGGCATGTGATAATGTAATGCAGAATATATATTCTGAAGCTTTTGAGAAATATTTCAGTACTGTAAAATATTTCCAGGTACTGTATCTCAAACACAAAAACACATATAATTTCTGTGTTACATACCTTTGCTTCTTGGGCTGCTCCCTCACAGCAGCCCTGTACAGCTGTGTGCTGATCACTACCATCTTTTGACATGCCACAGACTGTGTGCCCACTGAGACAGTTTGTGGAACTGTTTGGCATGCTACATCCTGGAATCTGGGCACCAGGACCCTGCTGTGATGTACTCTAAAAGACAAAGGAAAATTAAGTATCTTAAACTGATATTGCACCAAATGAAAACAGTCAACATTAGGGATGCGTATGGGTAGGATTTTATCAATACTACTGCTTTTAGCGATACTCCTTATCGGTTCTTTTTCATTTCTGAATAATTGCTTTTTAGGAAATATATTAACTTAAAAAGAATAAATTCAGAACAGGATTACTGAATATTTTGAATGTAACTAAATGCTGTTTCCAGAGCAGCAACAGTTCTTTTTACGACAGCAACATCACTATATAAATAATATTTTGACATCACAATACTGAGTGAAGTTTAGTTTTTATCAGTCACCGTCAGTCCTGCTGTCCTCTCTCCTCCTGTCCTCCTGTCCTCCTGTCCTGCTCCCTTTCTGCTGATGTGATTCACTGTGTGCAGGTAACATTAGTGTTGGTAGAGAGAGGAGGGGCTGTTTGTCTCAGGCAGCAGCTGAATTTAAAAGTATCTGCCCAATTTTACGACAAGTGTCAAAGTTAGTCAACATACAGACAGCTCTCATTTTAGCTAATTAGTAACAATTTGCTATTAGCTGAACTAGTGTGCTGTCTAAATCAGTGTATAACCAGCCATAGTCAACATCTAAAACACTTAATAGTGTTGTCCCCTCCCTGTAAAATCATCAGACCAAACATACATATTCAAACACATGTAGAGACAGACACACACACACAAACACCTCCTCAGCTCTATAATGCAGACTAACTACAATGTTTAGTAATGATATAGTGAATGGCCTCCATGTAACAGAGCTCCAAGTAATAAAAACACGTTGTACATTTTCCATAAAACGTATATTAAAAGCCGATTCACAATCAAACTCCAAGTACAGCCACACATTTTGACAAATAAATGCAGGTCTGACTGCTGCCTGTCAGCTAATCGCTCGAGCTAGTGGCGGTTAGCTGCTCAGATTGTGCATCACAGATAGACATGTTGAAACTTTTGTCAATATGGACACGCTGCACATCTTAGCTCTGTTAGATTCTCTACAATTCAGTCATTAAATCCATCTTACTGATACCAACCAGCTAGCAGTTTAACTTACTGTACACCGAGTAGCAAAAGCATTTTAAAACAATAGCTTTGGTTAGCCAGTTAGCCGAGGCAGACAGCTAAGCACTGAGTGAACAGCCTAACTTTAGGTCCTACAGCCATCTACTCCACACTTCAACACTCGGTAGCAGCTTCCTAGTTTGTTTTTACACAACAAATTCACAACTCATAAGGCATACTTACAGGTTGTGATCCCGAATCTCCAGATTTGTCCAACAAAGGGAACTGCCCCGTCTGTCAGCAGTAACTGCTGTGAAAATCCAGCAGTACTAATCTGTTGCCAGTTTGTGAAGCAGTCCTCAGGAAAATAGAGAGAACACAATTAAATGTCCGGATTGTATTGTGGAGGAATTGTATCAAAAATAAATTCCAACACTTCTGCTTTGTTCCTTTGTCCTTTGGCAGTCCAAACAAGGGTAACAACAAAGCGTGCAACAGATTAACAGCACCCTGCTGAAAGTTAACATATCACTATGTTGACTTTCAACATAAAAAAAAGACACATTCAGGAGTCTCATCAACAATAAGGATGGATCTGTAAATACAGCATATTTCTTTATCATTGTTTCTGCAATTATAGTCAGACATAACTCTGACAGACATTTTGTTACCACTGTGTGTCTCTGTGTGTGCGTCTGTGTGTGTAATAGACACACACACACATACAGAGGGAGTGGACAGAAATTGCCCCAGCTGCTGCAGGCCTGGGACTGAAGGGGCCTGGCCCTTTCTAAAGCAGGCCAGGGCTTTGGACGATCTGATTGGTTAAAATGCCGGGAGTGTGTGAGTGTGTGTGTGTGTGTGTGTGTGTGTGTGTGTGTGTGTGTGTGTGTGTGTGTGTGAAAAGAGAGAGGATGTGAATTGTGAGAATGGATGTGAGTGTGTGTGTGTGACAGAGAGAAAAAACAGGGCAGGATGGTAAGGGATAAAGGCATTTGGTGCTTTTGTGTGTGTGTGTGTGTGTGTGTGTATGTGTAGCCCTGAGCATAACTCAGCAGACAGAGAAAAGGAGGAGCTACGATTGCATTACAGGATAGGAGCACCCATTACATCAGCTTGTGTGTGTGTGTGTGTGTGTGTGTCTGTGTGTGTGTGTGTGTGTTTGTGTGAGACACGTCCGGCTGCCAGCGGCTGCAGCTCAGCAAGGGTTAATGAGTTCACTATTCCCGCATGCAAAAGTGCAGCTTTACATGCTTCCAGAGCATTGGAGAGAGGTGAAGGAGATAGGGAGAAGTTAAACATTAGTATAACAGCCAAACTGGATCAGCCTTGGTTATTTCTTGAGAGCATTATTAATTTAAATTATAGATAACATCCAAACTGTATGACATGGAGAATGACACTGAAGCTAAGAAAAATTTTCATCTCATCATCCATAATCAGTGTGAACACTACACTGAGGAATAGTTTCACAGAAATTTTACTAAAGAGGGAGTGAAAACAGTAGAAGCCTCAATATTGATTTCTCAGAGATGCAACATTTTCTGATTTTCAGTCTCTATTTTTCCTGCCTTTACTTTTAAGCTCATATCACAGTCAGTATAAAGGCTACATACACATGCTATATCTTGTTTTGTTGTTTTTTTTCAGGACAATCTAGGCTACCCAGATTTGCCATCATTTCATGTCCTTCTATGTGCCTGTATTTTATATTAATTTTTATAACATTGAAAAAACCCCACAAATCTGTGTTACTAAATTCTTACATTTTTACATGTATCTCACCATAGCAAGTTGGAAAATGACATATTCTGCCATATATGAAGAGGGGAGAGTCTCTGGAATCTGGCAATATAAGAACCACGATGCTGGGACATTCTGTCACTCCACAGTTGTCCAAAACATGTGGTTTGTGCCAGGCGGACATGATTGCCAGTATTTTTTCAATACTGCAAGAAATTCCATTGACTCATTCACAAGTCAAAAATGTGTTTTATCTGAAAGAAACATGCAATATTTACATCTAAGATCATAGAAAAATAGTAATATTATTCTTCCTCACTATGTGAAGTGACTGATAACAAGATCTGTATAATGGATTGTAAAGAAATTCGTCAGGTTTTTGTTTTGTAGACAATTAATCTGGATTTATAGCGTGATGGGATGACAGCACAATGATGTGTGTGGTATCACTGGAAAGCTTTGATCCTACACTTTCATGTGATATGCGTGGCATTTCTGTGCGAGTCTGCATTCGCGAGTAATCCATCCAACAGTAATGTGTGTGCAAAGCTGTATGAATGCTCTGTTATACATCATTTTAGTGTAAATTTAGCTTTTTTTTTCACTGTGAAAACATTGGACTACCGACAAGTGCTTGGTTTCGTTGGAAAGCTACGGTTCCGCTGCTTCTCGCTATGATGAATGGTTGCAGAGAAAATCCATAGAGAACAGGTGTGAATTTGGACGCCCTATGCGTCTTTCGGGTCCATTGGGTTAAAGGATATGATGTGGCTTTTTTTATTGTCAGGATTAACTTTTTTTTTTTTTGCTCTATCTGCCAATGGCTTGTAAACTGAAATATTTTACTGACCAAACATATTTTTCAACTGGCAATAAAACTGCATAAGATAAAAACAAACAAACACACAAAAAAAACAAGCAGGCCCTGTTTGCATTGTTAGAATGTCCCTTAGTGCATTTGCTCAAATACTGTACTTACAGGAAAATGAGTCAAAATGATTTGACAGGAATGTGCATGTTGAGTGGCATAAAATGTTAAAAAATAATTTGCCATAAATCATAAGAAAATTCAAACCAGAAATTCAAACCTTGGACATATTTACTGAATTTGATAGATAGCCAGTTAAAATATGAGCAAGAACCCTGTAAGCAGTCAGTGAACACCAGACCAAAACTGCTCCACTGCATCCACTGGGAAAGAGGTCAAGGGTCATGGATTGGGAGTCATTGGACATTCATATCCGACACCAGAGATAATCTCTAGCCCCTTTTACACTGCCAGATTTTCGGCGAATGTTGGGCCGTTTTGCCAGCAAGCTGCAAGTGTTTAGACACACAAAGCCGGATTGGCGAGTTGATCTGAGGTGCACAATTTTCCGCCTCGTAGGGTAGACATATTGGCGGAACCCTTTTAGTTTAAAAAGACCGGGACGGCCTTCCGCCACAGGAGGGGCTGTTGATGACTTGTGGGAGGAGCTGTTGATGACGCTGCACGTGCAACCCACTGGTGATGGATAAACAGGAAACAGCTGACAGACACTACAGTAAAGATGAGCAACTGGGGAGGCAAAGAATTGTGTGCCCTCCTTGTCCTCGCAAATGAAGAGGCCATTAACCGCCAAATGACGGGGACGGTGAAGGACGAGCCAACTTATGAGAGAATCGCCAAAGGACTGACAAGCCACAACTTCCCTCAGAGCAAGGCTGTTTACGTCACACGCTGAGCTTCACGTTTTTTTACTTGCTCACACCCCCCATTGCCCGAAAAAGGCACATTCTGTATGAACAAAGGTAGGCAGGCAGCATTTTGCTGCACTCCCCGATTTTGTTTTTATACTGCCAATGCTGAAAAAAGACTGATTAGGCTTTCCTGCAAATTTGTACAATTCCTATTTAAAAAGGGCTTCTGTTTATCATATCCCTATACAGCCACCTGTTGTCATGTAACAGATGAGACTTGAGCCAGCCCCAGCTGGCCACCAACATTATAAGGCATTGATATTTGGTTGAATTTATGTTGTGACATCAGGTGACGAAAATTCAACGTCAGGACATCTATTGCCAACGTCAATTTGAGTAGAATAGTGACAAGATCATGTTGATTTTTTTTATTATTTTTTTTTTAAGTTGTGTTGTTTAGTAACCAAAATCTAATGTCTTCCAAATGTCTTCCAGATGTCTCATGCCAACATAATCTTAGAATATTGATATATTGATATAGATTATTAATATTCAATTGTTAGGAATGAGGAATGAAACCCAATGTCTGCAAAATGTCATGATGTTAACATTCACACAATGTGAAATTGTAATGCTGTTAGACATTTGAAATATTGTCAGCCCAATTTTCATTACCATCAAAACCTTAAGTCTCTCTGATGTAATGTAGTCCAGCATCTTACTGACATCATATATTCCAGTGCCAACTGGGAGCTCCATCCAATGATCAAGACCATGAGATGTGGTTGAAAGTGGGGCTAGGAAATATATCAACATCATATTGAAATCGTGATATGAGACTGATATCATCTTCGACTTTGGATATTGTCAAGTGTTATCTTTTCCTGGTTTTAAAGGCTGCATTATAGTGATGTAATTTTTCTGAACCTACAACACACTGTTGTAGCTGTACTATTATTTGCCTTTACCCACTTAGTCATTATATCCGTATGACTGATAATTATTTATCAAAAACCTGTGTAAATATTAAAAGAACCAACAGTCAACACTACAATATATCACAATATCGATATCAATATGTCAAAAATACTGTGATTTTTGTTTTTCTTCATAATGCCCAGTTGAAAGCTCAGAAAAAATTAGCAAGTGAACCTTGAGTTGACATTATTTTATCACAAAACAATTAAGTTTGAAAGCAAACTGCAATCCATTCTTTTCTGTTTATCTTAAACTGCATCAGAATGTTTTTAGTGTTTGTTAGAATAGTTTAAACTCGTGTATAAATTAATGTTATTATTTTCTATAAAGTGCATACTTCATTTGGGATGGAATGTTCTACATACATTCATTTTTGCTTTTGTTAATTAAAGAAAGACTTCACCCACAAAATGACCACTTATAACTCAGTAAGGAGCCGTACACATGCTGTACTTATTGCGCCCCTAAAGTCATTGTTTTCATTCGTTATAGAGCAGCTATTTTTCAGGGCAGGACGGGTGCACCCTGAGATAAACTGAGTTCAACTTTTGGAACGCAGCAGCGCACACTGCATGTCATGTGACGAGGACCAACCAATCAATCTGGCATCTTTCCCTTCTTTTGTAAATATATGTGACAGATTGTGACCACACAGAAACAGCGCCTGGAAGAAGATCGGCTCTGCACTCAGGATTTCTGGTAAGTAGCTATGCGCTGGGCTGGGTCTCAGGAGGATATGATGCATCTTCAGGTTGCCTAGCAACTTCAAACGCAACCTATCAATTTGTTCTTGAAAGCAGCGAACACATGCCGTGTTTTTTGTGCCCCCTTATCCATTGTTTTTAATGTAGACGCATGTCAGGTGCACTCCAATGCCAGAGTGACACTGTCGCGACACGCACATGTTCCTGAGCGCCTATCACAACTTTTCGAATGCAGCAGCATGCACCGCACAACCAATCACAACTGACAGGTATCTTTCCCTTCTTCTGTAATATCAGTCTATGGTAAATACGAAGGAGAAGTTGATCATTTAAGTGCAGGACTGCCCACAACTTTACATGTGTCCCACGGACAATATTATAGGCCTACACACTAAAAATCATCGCCTGGAGGAAGATCAGCTTTGCACTCGGGATTTCATGTAAGTGGGCTTGTGCGTGTTATGGTTACTTAGCAGCTTTAGACGCAAACTGCCTCTGTGCTCTTGAAAGTTGGCACAGAATAGGCACAAGAGTTGCACACAGTGCCAGACTTCGTGTTTTCCAGGCACTTAAAAACGCAGCATTCATACCATAAATGAGAATTGTATTATACTGCACGAGTTGTGTGAGAGTTTGTAAATAGATGTTTTGATATAGTTTTGCTGTTGTTATAGTGGTCCTCAATCAATCAACATGTTCGCTGTTTCCTGTGGAGGCATATGAGAAACACAAAATTTTCTTCACATATTCAAGGTAACACGAAATAACTCATTTATTAACAAATGGTCACTTTGTGGGTGAAGTATTCCTTTAAGATTCAAAAGATGAATCGTATGTATGTGAATAGTTGTCTGTCTCCCTGTGTCAGCCCTGTGATAGTCTGGCAACCTGTCCAGGGTGTGTCCAGCCTCTCACCCAATGTCAGCTGGTTTTGGCTCCAGTCCCCTTGTGTTCCTTAAGAGGATAAGCAGTTACAGAAAATGGATGAATGAATGAATGAATGAATGAACGAACGAACGAACGAATGAGTACGTATGCTAACTTTCTGTAGTTTCCACTTGCACCAGAGGGGGGTGAAAAAGCTGACAAATGCAGAAGTGTTTTTTTATATCAGCAAAAAGTTATATCACTTATCAGTTTAAGTGTTATCAATACTTTGGGATCAATCAATAAAAGGCACCAGCCTGACAAAGAGTTGTGTTTGGCTGCTGTGGCATCAGGTTCAGCATGTCAGCACGTGAGAATAAACATAGAGCACACAACTGCACAGTGACACTGCAGCACTGGAACAACTTATAAAGCAAAGAGAAATTCCCTGAACCACAGGGAGGATGAAGGATGGAGTGGAAACAAACATACAGATACAAAAAAGACAAACAGAAAATGAGAGCGTTTAGTCCTGAATCCTACACTGAACAGCAGCTATGACTACAATATGCATTGTTCAAACCTACATCCAAGAAAGGCTTCAACACTGGTCTTAACATGTGATGTGCATCTGGATGATATTTGATAATGGGCCTTTGCAGTTACATCTGGTTCTAATACATGTTCTGACACATTGCTCCTCTGCAGAGGAAGGGCTCATCTGTAGCGTTCTGACAGGCAGCTTGAGATAGCAGGAGGAGGCGGAGCTTGGTAATCTTTTGAATTTGTTGGTCACACTATACAGATGTCACCAGGCTCAGATCTGAATACAAAGAACCTAATTCATCTGTCTAACATACAAACCCCAAATCGTCTAATTAGACGGTTTGTGACTGATTCATGAAATGTTCTTATCTCGCCGATCACAGTGTAAGAATGATCAGGTGTTAAATAAACGAGGCAGCTGAAAACAATCATCATTTAAATATCCCACAACAGTATATTCTGGGTTTAGAGGCCTCGTCCCTTCTCAGCTACAAATGGAAATGCTGATGTCCCAGGTACAAATTTACCAACTGGTTCTATCTGGCAGCCTGAAAGGCGGCATAAAAGGCACTTGGAAAAATGCATTAGGGAAAGAAACCACTGCTGCGGTCAACAAAGTGGACAATCGACTCCAGCTGAGGTTGGAATATATTATTTATGCATCCATGATATGTACACACCTATAGGCTACATAATATATATATAATATAATATTAGCCTATACTTTATATGATATATAAAAGCTTACAATTGACCCAGTTCCGGGAGCCAGTTCCACAAAGCCAGTCCCACAGAGCCAGTCCTACAGAGCCAGCCCCACTGAGTCAGTCCCATAGAGCCAGTCCCACAGAGCCAGCCCCACAGAGCCAGTCCTATGCAGCCAGTCCCAGAGAGCCAGTCCTACAAAGTCAGCCCCACAGAGCGAGTCCCATAGAGCAAGTCCCACAGAGCCAGTCCTATAGAGCCAGTCCAACAGAGTCAGTCCCACAGAGCCAGCCCCACAGAGCCAGTCCTACAGAGCCTGTCTCACAGAGTCACTCCCACAGACCCAGTCTTACAGAGCCAGTCCAGAAGAGTCAGTCCCACAGAGCCTGTAACACAGAGCCAGTCCCTGAAGAGTAATATCTACAACTAACAATTATTTTCATTATTAATTAATCACTCTTAAAATATCAGAAAAGAGTCAACAATGCACACCACAGTTTCCTTGAACCCAAGCTGACTTCTACAAATAGCTTTTTTTGGTCCAACTACGTTGAAACCACCAAGATATTCAACTCAGAATTCACAAAACGCAGAAAGGCAGCAAATCCATTTGAAAAGCTGAACCTAAAACAGTAGCTGATTAATTGTCTGTTGATCAACTAATTGTTGCAGTTCTAATGCCATGTATACATCTCCGTCATGGTTGTACAATATGACCTTCAAGTTCCAGCCAGAATTGAATTTGAACAGTTGCTGACAGACCAGTGTTAGTTAGCTGAAAACTGAATATTGTGGAGATAAAAGAGTACAGTGTAGAGTTCATCTGCTCTGTTTGTCTCTGAACTGTACACACTGTTAACACAGTTTGAGGAGCACACTTACACAAAGGCCAGAAGTCTGCCTGTTCACCCTCACAAGTGTGACGGCCCTGGCCTGTATGTTCTTGATGTTGCCTCTCAGTCCCTCTCTCTCTCTGTTTCCTCTCTGAGGTGTGGCCTGATTGCCTGATCTGGAGCACCTGGGCTAGGTGCTCCTGCAGAGGATAAAAGGCAGAAGCTTCAGTGCTTCTCCCTCTCTCTCCATCCTGGCAGCACCCTTGTTGGTTTTGTTGAGCCTTTTGCACACACAGCACCATGCAGCACATTCTCACACACCCACATGCGCACTACTGATCCTACGAACTTAACACATCTTATTCTTTATCTCATTAGTTAATATTTGTTTAATTTAATAAATTACTTAATTTACTCATATTCTGAGTCCTTTCCCTTCTTCGCCAGGGTTATGACACAAGCTAGAGAGTAAGTCTACACTAGCCCAAATCTAGACTCTGCCTGTACCAGACTGTACGCAGCAGTGGATCACCACAGCAGTAACACTAACACACATCAGGCACTTCATGTTTAGAGTTCACAAATGTATTGTTGTTGTTTTGGTGTGTCATCCAGTTGAGTGACCAATAAAACAGCATGATGGTGGGGCATGGCAAGATCATGTGTGTTTGCATTACTGTCGCAAGCCCAGATAGATTGGTAATGTGTCCTGGTTGGTGATATTACCGGGTTTGGAAAGAGGATATTTAATATCTGGAACATCATGGGACTTGCTGAGCTGTTCCATGAACATGCAGTAAGAACTGTTGCAGGGAAGGTGCCAGGCCCTGTGTGAATAGTCCTACAAACAAAAAACTGGTTCAAGCTGCAGTGTGCTATTTCATTCAAATGCAGTCTGAAGTGCTATATAGGCCTGCCCCCTGAAAGTCAGAGACTCGAATCATCAGTTAGAGACCCCTCAGTTGACTGAGACTGCTATAAGTCAACCTTTTTTTTTGTGGCTAGTCCGTGTGGGGACGTTTTGGCCCCCAGAATTTGCTGCAGAGTGAGCACTCTTGACATTACATACTTTGACATACTTTTTGGAACAGATGGCTAGAGAGACGATGCAGGGATATGGAGGAGGAGAGACTTTGCACTGTGAGGCTCTGAGATCATGTTATCTACTCTCTTCTGCTTGGAAGTGGTGAATTTACAGCTCACAGTTAATACAACACAGTCTCTGGCTTTTTTATATCTAGTGTCTACAAAAGCTGCACACTTCCCATCCGTTGTTAGAGCAGTTAGCTTGTTTATTATATTAAGTGAATGTCATTGTCATGTTGAACAGCCAAATTTTGTCCACTCACATAATTCTAAGTCGGGTACAGCCCTATTTACATGGTAAAAAAATAAAAAATAATAATTGAAAGGGAAAAGAGCGGCATTTTTTTTTTTTTTTTCAAAGTCTGTAAACATTAGGGGTGCATGACGTATATCTGGCCAATAAATTATTGGCCAATAATAGGACATTTTTGTAATTATGCATTATACCGATAATTAAAATTAAAGCCAATAAATAGTGCTTTCATTGACTTAACAAGGGCAACATCTACACACCTGACGCAGTGGGTGTCGGTACATTTTAAACATGGTCTGCGAGCCGGCAATAAACACAGAGAAGAACAACGCTGTCTAGAGGGCAAAACATGCCGCGATGTGGACCTCTTTCACAGTTCCACAGGAAGACAACAGAATTGCACGGAGGCTCTGATCTCCAACCAGCGAAAAGGTTAGACACAGCACTGAAGGACCGTCTCCAGAGTGTTAGCACGAGCCAATTAGCAGCAGCGGCTTACATCCAACACCAAGATTTTAAAAGGCTCAACTCTGTTGTTAAACGTATTAATAGCCGCTAGCCATGTGATGCTACAGTTAACGATTACTTGTGTTGTTACCTGGCAACCTAGTCTGGAGCACATCTCTCTCTCTGTTTGTCTCTCTCTGACTGCGTGCGTGTGTGACACACATCCACTTGTTTGTCTGAGTTAAGGGTTGATGTGTGAGGTGAATCAATAGCACATTGCTATTCTACTCTGTAGGCTAGTCTATCATGGGACGGTGAGACAGCACCTGAGTGTGTTTATAAAAATGCAGCATGACAGTATACACCAGATGTAATGCAGACCTGCCGATCTGCATTGAACTTGTTCATATGAGTCAGCTGTCACTGTTTGCCTCTGTAAATAGAGACTCTGCTCTGCAGTGTAGTTTATATACTTTACTGATACACCAGAGAATTACACAGTAACACTGGGCTTCATGAGCTCCCTCTCTCTTACCGTTAACTATAAATCTAATACTGATTAAAAGTCATTTTACTTTCACATCCTTGTATTTAATATGGTCATCTGTAGTGTAGGGTTAGATGGGGGCAGGGTATTGCAGGACATTTGTCAGTACCCTAGAAAATCTCCCTCTTTTTCACAGGATAATGTTGGCAGGTATGGAAGAGTTAAGGGCCGTCCACACCAAGAACTATAACTATAAATATAACTATAAATATACAGTTTTAAAAATCGTTCTAAACTCAAGTGGAAGGCAGCATCCACACTACAACTATAACAACAACGCTAGCGGTGGACAATATCGTTCGGATCACTTTCAGAGCGATTTGATGAACGATAGAAACACTGACAGCCAATCAAAATCCATCCGAAATGACAGGTCGAGACGTTCATCACGTCACTACGTCACTCACAGACTCATTCAACATGGCGGACGACGTAGGAGAGAGGCTAATCACCGAGGTACAAAAAAATCCACCCCTCTATGATAAGAGTGAGTGACTTTATAAAGATGCGACCAAGAAGAGGGACATCTGGGACGCAATCGGGCGCACCCTTGGCATAAGTGGTGTTTTTGTTCACGGAGATAAGACATTTATGAATAGCTAACGCTAGCTGTTATGCTAACTAGCATTACCTCACGTAGCTAAATATGAATGACAACAGCTGTCTCGCCTCCTTATGATTATTATCACCACCGTTCACGGACCAAAATTAGCACCATTTAACATTACTAGCTGAATGCTGGTGAAATATGCAAGTGGCTGGTAGATTTGCTGTACTCATCCCTCCCCTGCTGACCGCACCAAGCAGTGTGTGTTTGGCGTAACCTAGCAACACAACAATATCGTTCATTGGTGTGGATGCTGCCATTATTATCGTTATAGTTAACGTTACAGTTATCTTTCTTGGTGTGGACGGCCCTTTAGAACTGTTCTTTGTTTATGTTGTGTTATCAGTACTGATGTCAGTTAGGTTTGGTTAGGTCAGGGCTATATAATATTAAGTCGGCCATATTTTCTCACTACATCTTAGCCTTTATTACCCTCAGGTGTAAATAAACTACAGGTTATACACTTCTTATTGGTGCATCCCTAGTAAACATGCACAGTGTGCGCACCTACAGAAGGATTACACACACCCAAAGTAGTTTGTAAGTGTATTTTCACACTTGGAACAGAATCAGGCCAGCTGTATCCCCCTGCTTACAATCTTTATGCTAAAGCTGCTACTGCTATGCTAGCTTGTGCTAATTGCTAATTGCGCAGACATTGAACTGACCTTTTGTCGCCACCCCAACTGGGAACTGCACACACTCTTGATCATCTATGACACAAGATACAACGTGATACAGCGTTGTTATACTATTGGCTTACAAGCCTTGTTAGCAGCGGAACGTCAGACATCTTACACAGAGATAAACATCACATTCATTTTGTACTCAACAAAATTTTAGAAATGATTATTAATCCATTATTTTTAAGGAAAACCAATACTTTTACTCCGCACCTTTCTAAAAGCTCTGTGGATGTATTGTTTTATAAAAAATATTTGTCTACATAAAAATGTTTTCAATAAAATCTTTACAACATGACTGCCATAACAGGTGACCTGTCTTGGGATTGGGTTTCCATGCAGGATACAACTAGAATGCTTTTCTGTCTGAAATTAAAGTCATGCTGAATGTGTATGAATAACACCCAGCAGCTACAGGATGCACAGAGTCTGTCCTGCTGAGGGTTGTTGGTTCTATTCCAACTAGCCTCACTGAGGTTACTATGAGACCAGAGGAAGCTCTACCAGTATGCTGCTCTGCTCGGCTCTATTTGTGAAAGCAAACTGACACATCGGAAATATCAGCCCACTGTCTCCCTCTCCACCAATAACAACTATCTGTTTGAAGAAGAGGGCATACTTGAAATAGACTGCTAGCCTGACCTATTGCATGTATTATTGACCTATCAGTACACTAAGTTAATGAATAATTGGAGGATGCTAACAAGCAAAGCCGTATTAATCGGATAATCAGAACACCGAAGAGTCTGACAAGCAGTGTGTGGAAGTATTTTAGGTTTAATGCTGTAGATGGGAAAACTACAGACAAAAATGGCAAAGACTGTTTGTGACTTTGTAAAAAAAAAGCAGCTGCTAGAGCTGTGCAATTAATCGTCTGGTGATCGCGATTATGATTTTGAGGACAAATGATTTCAAAATTAATGAAATCAAGGGTAAGCGATTTTTGGTCACGGACACCTGGAGATGTTATTTTGTCTTCTACGGAAGCTGTGCATGCGCAATACCGCCCCCTCCCCTCCTCTCCTCTATTCACTCCACGAGCCAGTCAAGTAGGTGAACTATGAATAATGGAGGAGCAGGTGATTACGGAAGATTTCACAGATTTCATCAAGTGCGCCGCATAATTGTTTGCATAATCGTGATTTCAATTTTGACCAAAATAATCATGATTATGATTTTTTCCATAATCGAGCAGCCCTAGCAGCTGCCTGTCTCTACAACCATGACAAATCTGAGGACTCTTAGCCTAATTACTCCTGCGTGTATACAATACATTGGACCCAAACTGGCATAGGTGCTTTATGCACGCTCCAAAGTTTCCACCCTGGGCTTGACCCGAAAGTCGAATAGCATTAAATACATAACAGAAGAAGAAGCCGGTAACAACATGGTGCAATCTTCATCCAGAGCCGTGCATTTTTGGACGGATGAGGAGACACAGTTCATGCTGCTTCCGCTGAAAGAGCTCATTTTTATTATTTTCAAATACATCAATGGCATGCGGGTAGCTAACAGTAGCTAACTTGTTTGTCGATTGTTTGGTCTGTGATGTAATAGGTCAAAAAAAAAGGTCCAATACTAACAAGCTGAAAGGGGGCATATTGCCACGAATTGTAGCAGAGTGGGACCTACTTTGGTTAATAAGTTGATTGCCCTTCCCTGCTTGTATACTGTGACAAGGACAGTAGTCCAATTAAATGGCCTGGTGGAGCTATAACCGTAGCTCGACTTAACTGTGCATGTTATCGTACTAATGGAAACTGGGGTAAAAGGTGTAATAAAGTGTGAAGACAAGACAATAGAATAGAAGCACTGCATGGTCCTTGTGGTGATCACATACAGGTGCTCTTTGGATACTTCAGTTGTGTTGTGCTTATTCCTTTTTGTGAAGAGGTCATTGTGGAATATGGTTTCAGTAAAAACTATAAAATGCAAGTCTTGTACAAAGTTTATCCAAGGCACACTGATAGGTTTGTGCAAAATCTAAATGCCTTTATTTCACCTGGAAATATTGCAATATAAGGTAAAGGCATTTTAATTTTGCACAGAGCACCAGCCTCAGGAAGTATCACAGTGGGGGTAAAAATAAATAAACAGAATAAATAAATAAAACAAAAATAACCATAGTTTATTTTTTTCCGTATGTTATATAGGGCTGCAGCTAACGATTATTTTCATTGTCGACTAACCTGTCGACTATTTCTTCTATTAGTCGACTAATCATTTTATCGAAAAATGTGTTAAAATGTTGAAAAATGTCGGTCTGCCTCTCCCAAACCCCAAAATTATGTCATCTAATGTCTTGTTTCGTACTCACGCCAAAGGGTTTTAGTTCACGTCATGGGAGAGTGTGTGAAGCTGCCAATATTTGAACATAAGAAGCTGCAATAGGAGTATTTTAGGGGTGAAGCTGCCAATATTTGAACATAAGAAGCTGCAATAGGAGTATTTTAGGGTACGTTTATAGTACTTTTCTATGAAAAATGACTCAAACCGATTAGTCGACTAATAAAATAGTCACCGATTATTTTGATAGTCGATTAGTCATCGATTAGTCGACTAATCGTGGCAGCCCTAATGTTATGTAGGAAAAGACCCAAAATGAAGACTTTTATGTGGACTTCTTGATTACTATAAGCAGCTTACTGAAACAGAATCTGTATGATTCTGTCCAAAACTTTAAGCAGTTAATCACTGTAACTATTATCATTATGAGCAGTTTCCACTGTAACAACAAATACTGTAACAGACAGCTGTTATTAGTCATATGGAGTGTGAAAATGAGGAAATTCTGGGTATCCCCTCAAATACTGAGGAATTTTTACTCCTGCACCACTGAGAGCTTCCTGACGGGAAACATCACTGCCTGGTACAGAAACAGCACCGAACAGGACCGCAAGACCCTGAAAAGAGGGGTTTATTTACTTACAGCTGTTTCTTTACTGCACGCTACTGTGTTTCTAAACTGAACTGTACTGTGATTCTTAACTTGCACTCTAATGAGTTTCTCTATTGTGCTCTATCGTGTTTCTTAAGTGTTCTCTGCTGTGTTTCTTTACTGCACTCTACTGTGTTACTTTACTGTACTCTGCTGTGGTTCTTTACTGTACTCTGCTGTGGTTCTTTACTGCACTTTGTATGTCTTTACTGCACTATACTGTGTTACTTTATTGCACTGTGTTTTGCCTCTGCCTGCTGGTGTTGCAGCGCTGCTCTCCTTTACAATAACTGGGCTTTACGGTGCAGCGTTTGACTGACCACGAGACTGAACATTAGAGTGTGTGGAAGTAAATGTATCCATGCCTAGTGGTGCATGAAACTCTGAATTCTGAAACCTGGACTAGTAAAATAAGATCACACGAATCTGCTTGTCTCCAAAGCTCTCCTTTTCATCATGTGCAAAGTTCAGTGTACAAAACATTCAGTTAGCAGCTTTTAATTTTTAGCCGGCACTGACCACCACTTTCACCAATTAAGGTGATAAACTTCTCTGACAGCAAGTCATATCAGCTGTCAATAATTAGCATAAGGTACTCTGTGAGTCGTTTGATGAAAGAATAAAATGAAACTTGTTTGTTGGATCTGTATCAGATTTAGAAGTCACCATCTGTATTGATTGGAGCTTACTCTTCAGATACCAATGTTCAATCAGGATTAGGGCCAAAAAACATCATGGAGACATCCCTACATGTACAAACATTAATGTATCAATGTTAAGCTAACAAGACTTTGTACTCAATCTGAACTGGCACAAATGGTAGTGGTTAGAGTTACAATACCACTACCATGGATACTGTTCAGTATCCATGGCAACAATCATCATCAGGTCCCTTAGCCTAAGCTGGCTGTGAACAGTATATATATATGTATATATATATATATATATATATACATACAGTACATACATATGTATGTATGTATGTATGTATATAGATAGGTAGATAGATATTTCTAATCTATGGTATTGATGCAGATACTTGCCATCAACAGCAAATTAAAGGGGCAATCCACTTTTTTTTAATCTTTGTTTATTCAGATTCACTAAGAGTCCTGACCACATTTGCACAGTTATACCTGAAGCTGCCCAGTACAACTACTGTCTGACCTGATGGTGAGTGAGCAACTCCATTCTGGGAACTATTGATTTATCAATATATAGGCCTATCGCTTCTTAATACTTGAACCAGTTTCAATAATCATTTTCCTCAGTATCGATACACCAGTACCAGCTGCTCTTTCTTGCTCTCTCTTATTGTTAATGTGTACTAGTCCATCTGCTGTTCTCTGTTATTAATCAAGAAAAGAGAAGTTGTCATTGTCATGTTATAGCCTTGATATATTTATCTTGTAATACAAATTTTAACTTGTATGTCCAAAATGTCAATTTTTCCCCATGGTATTGAAAATGGTATTCAATATCGGGTTTTTTTTCCGTATGGTTAGATATTATGATATTATGACAACACTACTAGGAAGTCAAGATTAGTATATTCCAGAAACGGCTTAACAGATCTGTTAAGCAGAGTCTGGTGAATGTCTTTTTGAAGACAGAGCACCCAAACCAGTCATGTCTAAAGTCTGGCCTGGAGGCCAATTGTGGCCCACAGACCTATTCTAAATGGTATATTTTGAAACGGTCTTTCAAAATATACTGTATAATTAACACAATAGTGGCTAATCAAGCAAGATCACTTTGCATTTGTTTTCATTCACCTCACGTCGGCAGGACTATCATACAGTTTGTAGACATGCACCAGAACTACGTGGGTAGAACTATTGTGTTTTCACAGACGGTAAACAAGCAAACAAACGGGTTACCTAATTCCAGATATTTTCTACTGGGTAGCAGACATGGCCACAGCAAAGAAGTTTAAAGTCAAGAGGTCAAGAGGGCAGCGGCTCTCAAGTGGTGGAAAGTTGAATACTTTCTCACTTAAAGATTAAACAATTGCGCCTATGTGTTTTTTAAGAACCCATATGATGTGAGAAGCAACTGGCGCCCAGGTATTTTCACATGATCTAATCTGGACACCCCTGACCTAAACAGTACACAGCATGTCTCACAGTCTCCACTAACCCATTCTCAAATGGTGGTAAAGCCTGAGCAGTGCTTGTGTGGTTTTACAGTACCTGTGTGTATGTAAGCAGGTGGACTCTGACACAGATACTGTGGAGGGTAGTGGCTCCTCTTGCTGTGTTTGTGGATTCTGTAGTCCTTCTCACTGCGAGAGCGTCGGCTCCTGTGAGGCTCTGCAGAGGATGCTGGTGGCAGCAGGCGCTCTAACAGTTCAGAGCTGGGCCATGCTCGCCTGAGTGTGCGGCTGCTTGTCTTCTTCATCCTTGCCACGCTGGGTGGCAGACAGATAGTAAATCTATCCACAACACTAAGTCAAAATAGTTTTTTCCACAAGCAAACTTATGAATATTTGGGCCAAATGGTTGACCCAAGGCTGCAAGTTCCCAGTTCCTCACGTAAATTCCATTCTGGAGCTTTTGTGGTAACAATTTGACTTTAACAATCACCATGTTGTAAAATAAGGAATATTCCAGTCCCAGGTTGACCAGACTTTCTCATGGTCATGTCATCAGGAGAGCACGTTGAGCCATGAGTAAGAATGGAGGGGGGATTACTTCCAACTCTGCATACACACCTTTCCCTTCTGCTGTTGCCTTCCTCCCTCCTCAGGTCACACCAAATGCACGATGGAATGACTGGTCAAGTGTGAGCCAATGCTTCTGCCATGACGTCTAAATTCATACACTCACACAAGCGCAC
The DNA here is from genome assembly GCF_006386435.1 of Epinephelus moara. NCBI lineage: Eukaryota > Metazoa > Chordata > Actinopteri > Perciformes > Serranidae > Epinephelus > Epinephelus moara. Next base: position 468,274 of record NC_065509.1, on the reverse strand, counting down.
AAGAAACGCACACTTCGCAGTGACAAGCTGAGGGGTCTACACCACTCCAGTGGCTAGCAGTTAGCCTAGCCTGATGCCTTAGCTCGGCATCAGACTCGTTTGGTTTAAGCTTTCGCAGAAGCACAAGAAAAGAGGGAACGGTACTTTTTGAGTCGGTCAAAGGGGGTAGGGTAGGAAGAGCGGCAAAAAGACAAGCCTGGATCCCTGTCAGAGAGACAAAAGCCTGTACAGCCAAGGGAGGGAAGAAAGAAAGGAGGGAGTAAGGGAGGGGGCACTAATACAAAAGAAAGCGAGGGGAAAGAGGCTGCGCAGCCAGCAGAAGGAGGAGAGAAAACGACACAATCTCCATGGGAAAAGCAGACACACTCCTCCCTTCTACCTCCATCCATCCATGATCATTCCTCCAGGACTCCATTCATACACACCAGTAGTTGATCCTCTGGGAAAAAAAACTGTGTGTGTGTGTGTGTGAGAGAGAGAGACAGTGTACCACAACTGAGCAAAGGGATGATGGAGAACGTATAAAAGACAGAAATCCACAAAAAGCAACATTTAGTAAGAAGAAAGGGTTAATCCAGAGCAGAGCAAGCGCTGCCTCGGCTTCTCCTTTGTCTTCTCCTTCGTCCGCTCGCCTCTCTCTTTCTGCCTACTGCTCGCCTGTCTGCACTCACTCTGTCGCTCACCGTGTTGTTGTTGGAGAGGAGGGAGAGAGAGAGAGGGAGAAGAGGGAGGAGAGGAGGGAGAGGGAGGAGGCGGGGGGGAGTGCAAGAATCGTTTCCCCCCACAAATAGACACACACACACACACACACACACACACACACACACACATTCCCCCTGTTGTCAAGGCTGAGCACTGCTACCCATTCATAGAAAGCACACTTTTACAAACTGATATCCTTTAGCTGAATGCTACTTAGTGACCTGTGTGTGTACGTGCGTGTGTTCAAAGTCTAGTTTGGATAGAAGCCAAGTCCACGAGCCAGCCAATCAGCAAGCAGCACACTGACCAAATGTTGCAACACACAGCAACACAGGCAACAGACAGTGTTTGGAGTTAATAATGTGCTGTCGCTTCATGTCAACACCACTAACACACTGCCAAGTGCTGTAAACCGTCACCTCAATATCCCCAAAGAACAAGCACCCCTTCTTTAGTAATACTACCTCCATACACATACACTGTAGCAACATGCGCTCACCTAGCAAAGAACACAGACCCAATGAACACACTGATGTCATCAACACAAATCCAGCCTGTCCATGCAGTAGGTGTCAAGGTAACACCTAGAAGAATCAATACAGTCATTGTCATACGTGCTGTCCTCATTGTTTACTGAAGTGTACAGCAGTGACATTAACCCTATGAGCACCACAACTAATCATTATTTTTTGGGGTCCAAGCAACAACAAGCGCTGCTGAAGCCCTAATGGCTTTGTTCACATTCACATTGATTCTTTCTTTTTCTTACTTTTCTCAAATAAAACTGTAAGACAAAAACTTTTGCAGGTGGGTTGTAAATTCCACCCACAACAAAAACATTTTCATTTTTGCAATGATCTCAAAAAAGGCATGGCTTAGAGTCAAAACTCTTTCATCATTTTAATCTCTCAATTCATCTGCATCTTTGGTTCAACGGTCTTCTGCTCTTAAAATGTCAATTTTTTTCTCTCTCCATTTTCTCTTAGTCACACTTTCATGGCAGAATCATCTATAGACATCACTGTTCTGAAGTTATCAAACAAACTTTGATAAGTCAATCTTATCAAACCTCACGGACTGCATTTTTTCATCTGCGTAATATTGCGAAAATTAGGCCTATCCTGACCCGAAAAGATGCAGAAAAATTGGTCCACGCTTTTGTTACCTCTAGGCTGGATTACTGTAACTCGCTATTATCAGATAGCTCTAGTAAGTCCTTAAAAACTCTCCAGCTAATTCAGAATGCAGCAG
>NC_065509.1:447249-465664 GCF_006386435.1 Epinephelus moara | reverse complement strand
TCTCATTGTGTCATGCGGATTACTGTTAATTTATTATGCTGATCTGTTCTGTACGACATCTATTGCACGTCTGTCCGTCCTGGAAGAGGGATCCCTCCTCAGTTGCTCTTCCTGAGGTTTCTACCGTTTTTTTTCCCCGTTAAAGGGTTTTTTTTGAGGAGTTTTTGCTTATCCGCTGCGAGGGTCATAAGGACAGAGGGATGTCGTATGCTGTAAAGCCCTGTGAGGCAAATTGTGATTTGTGATATTGGGCTTTATAAATAAAATTGATTGATTGATTGATTGAATCTATTTTAATAGTTTTCAAACATCTGTATTTCAGTTCAATTTTACATAAATACTCATAAATCGAAAATGGTTCAAGCAATTGTAACCAAACCTGGTGAACATGTGTGGACGCTTTGTCCGAGTTTTGCTAAGCAATCTTGAGATATTCTGCCACTGGGGGGCACCACAAATGCAGAAAGTTTATACCTTATAGCCAGCTTTCATTCATATGAAATTTGGTTTGCACCATCTAGGGTCATGACTTAGTCAATGAATAAAATTTGGTAATGACTCTAAATAAATGAATCTAAATTTCAAGACATTTCACATTCAAAGCTAAAGAAAAAATCAGAATAAATCACCAGTGTGTCCTACAGACCTGAATTTCTTTAGTACATCCCCAGAATTGTGATAAAAGTTTGCAGCACAGCAACCTATAGTTAATTCAGAAGTCCATCACTCTGTATTTTTAAGAACATGCAAATTCAATTAACATCTACATCTCCACAAGTTTTTATTCAAATACTACCAATATGAACACACACATTCTTTGGATACTAGATATTACATGTTTTAAATGGTGTTCAGATCAGTTAAACGGTTAGCCCGCAGTTATATCTAATATACTGTTGTAATTTGTATTGTAATGCGCAACATTTTTTATTTCATCCCATTTTTAACCAAATGTCACTAAACTATTTGACAATACACTTGAAACCAGCAGATTGATGTGAGATTTTTTTTTCAGAATTTTATCACCAATGCTTTGTAAATGCTTTAAGACTAAAATGACAAAAAACAAAACAAAACAAAATAAGGTTTTGCTCATGTGATATCATTGCCTTAAATCATCAGAAGGAGGTGTCTAGGCCATGTCTTTCAGGTGGAACAGTGAGTAGGTCACCTGCTCTGGTGATACAGAGGTCAAAGGTTCAAACCCCTAGATGGGCAAGCATTATGCTTTCTGAACAAATTCACTAAAGCCTTGGTAAAAAAAGGTCAGTGTATGAGTTTTTTTAGAATCGTAACCCCAACAGTTAAATTATTGTGAATATTTCAAGTTGTGTGACCTTCTGCTCTATGCCATCTGCTTCTGACTCCCCCCGTGTTACTTAATCGCCCAGTGGGCAGGGCTGAAAGGGTCACCAGGAGACTACCTGCACCTGGGTAGATGACGCAGGCGGTGTGCATCCTCCTGTTTTTTGCCCATCTTTTGTGAACTGTTGAGGGTTAAAAGTTGACATGTTTTATCCTGCCCTACTTTATCGATTTCCAGCGAAACAGTTCAATCTCCTGTGACAAATCTCAAATATCCAATCATCATGTCAAAACCTACTAGCATGTCTCCAGGTATTTTTGATGGTTGTAGATACACAATGGTCAGGTGCTTGGTTCAGGACTTTGGTGGTAAGGTGGATGAGTTGTAATGCAAAGGGAAAGACTTCAAATCCCCCTTTGCCATTCTGCAGGTGGTCTAAATCTTTGCATTTTCCAGGATAACTTTTCACATGGTAGCAATATTTGTGCAGACATTAATAGACATGGAATGCATTTCAGTTCTTGAATGAAAAAGAAAAATGGATACAAATATAGTAAAGCAAAACACATTTTCACGACCGCAACATCAAACATTTTGCTTCTTGTCAAAAACAAGCACTCAAATGCTTGCAATCTGCTTGGACCCCGATAAAGCTGCTTGCAGCTTTAATCATTATTGATTTGACTGCTGATTATTTTCACATGGTTTTGTCAATAAAAATTCAGAAAATAGGAAAAAGCTCCATTACAATTTCCCTGAACTCAAGGTGACGCCCTCAATTTGCTTTGTCGCGCCTAACAAGACCAGCTGACCAACTCACACTGCAGCTAAAAAATTCCCAACCATATAGCTCCCAGCTAGACATGTAATTTTCAGCTAATTTTACTTTCAAAATACTGATACCCATTAAGCGGTAACTAACTAGTTAATTTTTTTACAAAAAAAAGGAGAAAAAAACAAAACAAAACGTGAAATAAAAGAGGCCTTTCCTTTTAATCCAGTAATCCAGCGCAAATTGCTGCAATGAGTTTAAGCACCACATTTCAAAGCACAACCCATTTAAAGGTGAAATGTTCATGTTTTGTGTTGCTAATGTCTTGCATTTTTAGTTTCTGTTGGCCTTGCTGACAGACAGCCAGCCAGCTGCCTTAACAAGTGAAAACATACTCACTGCCCAAATACCATCTCCACTGGTTTCTTAGCCGCTTTGAAGTGCACACCACCCCAGGTCAGAAGGGATCTAACATTAGCTAGCTAGCTGCACTGCTCAATCAGCGGAAAGCATTCTTGAGGAAACATTGTGCCTACTAGTGTTGTCACGATACCAAAATCTTTGTTTCGGTACCAATACCAATATGAATTTCGATACTTTTCGATACTCTTCGGTACTTTTCCTAAGGAAAAGTCCTTTTGGATACAAACCTTTAGAACAATAAATAGTAGGGGTGTAACGGTACCAAAAAAATCATGGTTCGGTAAGTACCTCAGTACGGACGTCACGGTTTGGTAACTCAAATGTTCCACCAAGTTTGTGTTGTCTCGTGTTGTCTCCCTTTGCGAGGCAGACTTTCTCTTGTCTTTTTTCACGTGCGCCAGCTGCGAATGTTGATACAGGTGTTGTCATACACACCACTTGTGCAATCTGTGCTCCAATAGGAACAAGAAAGGCGTTTGTGTGCATAATTGAGTAAAATAAATTAACTAAATTAATGAATTGAATCAATTTCAAAGTACCGGTATTTTCCAAATGCAGTATAGTACAGTTTGGAATACTCTAGTACCGCGGTACTATTTTAGTACCGGTATACCGTGCAACACTAGTGCCTACACTCCGGTCTCTCCCCAGGTCGCCCTGGTGGGTAAATGGCTTCCAAAATCCTTAAGCTTTGTCTACAATGCTAGCACCACTTACCATGCTGACACCATTAACCGTGCCAACAGAACTAACAGTAATAACATATTAACAATGCAAAAGGGATTTAAGGCCCAAAATTGAGCTGCTTACTGACCGGTGTGAGCTGAACTGCTAACCATTGACATCCCCTCTCCCACCAACTCTATAGTCATTAGGGGCTGCACATCCTGTATGGCAGAATAATCTAATTGTGATGTTTTTAGACCAATATTGTAATTTTGATTGAATATGCAATGTTTTTTAAGTTCCTTATCTTATGTATTATCACTATACACAAGCAATAAATCATTCTATAGTATGAAATAACACAAAATGACAGAAACTGACAGGGTTTCCTCCAGGATTTTTTGAAACTGTGGGGGAGGGCTCCGGCGATGATGGAAACTGAATGTTTTTATAAATACCCTATTTATTCACTACACAACTGTAGCACAACTATATACACAACTATAGCCTAATCTAATGGCACAGTTTGCAGCATGGCTGAGAGCACTTTATTTTTCTTGATGATGACAGCATGATGAAAGTGAGAGGAAGAAACAGCGGGAATGTTAACGTTAACATTAGGGTTGTTTTCACTAGGGATGGGTCACGATTTTCGAATTTTCTAATAGTCGTTTTATTTAGAAAAATCGATTTTTTAATGCGACTATTACTATTCGCCGTCTTATTTCCCCCCTTTATTTGACATGCAATTCAGCTCCTAACCGCACGAGGGCAGTATAGGATTGCTACAGCAGTGTGAGATGGGCTTCCAGCTAGTTTGATGTTCTTCTACAAACAGGAGAAACATGCAGAGACTACTACAGTCATCAAAAAGTTCCGTGTGGAACAACTTCGACAAAATAAACGAAAATGAGGTGCAGTGCAAACTCTGTGAGGCAAAGCTTGCGTATCACAAGTCTACAACAAGTATGCACAGTCATTTGAGAGCGAGGCACGCAGGAGGCGGCGAGGGACCATACAGCTGGGCTCAGCGGCGCGACACGTCTGCAGCGCGAGTCCCGTAGCAGCTCGCCCCCCTGTTAATCAATTACAGCGGCTCCACCGGCAACGGGAGCAGCGCGACAACCCCCGTCTGTTGTGCGACAACTCTCTATTTTACGTGGCTCTTCTATTTTTGTCGCGCTACGCTCCCCTATGCAACCCTCCAGCAGATAAAAACTACATGAAATAGTGTGCTAAACGTGCACAATGTGTTTTTAAATGAATAAACCATTATCAGAGGTGATATGTGATGATTTTTTTTTCATGCATTTACCCATGTTTATCCGTGACATTATTCGAAAAATCGTCGAATAGTTGCCATGATTTTCGAATAGTGTTTTTGCTTGTGCTGCCCATCCGTAGTTTCCACAGACTTGAACAAAAAATGCATCAAACTTAACCTTGCTTAGGTAGGCTACCTTTCTCTCACCCTTTTCTCTCCCTCTACTTTGGACTGTTGTTTCTTTGCCTCCCCTCAACTCTTGAGCGCGCCGCAGTACAGCCAGACAGGCAGGTGATGACTCCAGTGTTCGTTTTTCAAAATAAAGTTAATTGCAGTGGAGTGTCACATAACATTTCATGATATTTAAATCATCATTTCAAACTCTGATTATGGTAAGTATATGTATGCAAATATATATATATATACATATATACATATATATATATATCTCTCCATTCATACAATATACTTTACATTATTTTAACATCTGGGGAAAAAAAAAAAAAAAAAAAAATCAGCATTCTGAAGGCATGGCGGCTTTTATTTAACCTGGGGGAACAGGGCCTTCTCCATCGCTGCCCCCTCCCTCTGGAACTCACTCCCCAAACCCATCCATATCTGCACACACCTCCCAAATTCAAGACCATGCTCAAAATGCACCTTTTTAAATGAGCTTTTAATGTATACGTTTGTGTGTTTTAGACAGTTTTATTGCTGTTTTTTATTCTGACTTAGCTCTATTGTCTGATTTTTAAAAAAAAGTAAAGTGTCTTTGAGCATTTGTTAAAAGTGCTTACAAAAAAAATTTATTATTATTATTATTTTGCCATGGTGATGCGCCACGATCAATAACATGTAAAGGAAACCCTGATTGATATGGGCTTGTATGAACTGGGCTCCATAGTCATATTGTCAAGAAGATGCAACAATATTTTCTTTTGGTGCACTGCATTGCTAAGTGTGTTTTTCCTGTTTGTTTTAGCACAGCAGCACCTAGGTGTTGTCTGTGGGCCAGGCATTATAGTTTTAAAGCGTTAAATTATTTTTTTTTCTCGCCCAGGCCCACTGGATCAGCAGCCTCTATGTGTTGCAGCACCTCCTGATTTACAAATTAAGCACAGGTAGCAACCCACTTTTCTTCACCTAAACCCTTGTGAAAACAGTCGCTAATTCACACCAGGCGATGAGAATGACGAGACGGGAACGATGCCAACATGCAATAGTCGCGCTATTTGTGCTAGAGGAAGTTCTCATTGCTGCTCCATCCCATTTCCCTCTTTTAAGAGGTAAAATCATGGAGTAATTAGAATGTTCTGAAAATAAATCAGTAACTTTTGTGGTCCTTGGCAGGAAATTTGAGGTTTCTGAAGGAACAGTAGCACATTACAGGGCGATTGTATACTGTGTGTTATCAAGCTTTAATGTTGAGATTTTGACAAAGCACAAGTAGGTGGTCAAATGAGTATTGTCAATACTGATGGAGAGAATAGGAATCCTTGTGTTTTGCGATTGTGTAGCTTGAGTCTTAATGATGATAATAAATGACTCCCTAAGACCAAACTGTTTTTGGGCTGTATATAGGTATTTTCTATTTACTTTGTTCTGTTGTGTGATGCATCAGGTTCAAAAGTCTTTGTGTGTTGCTGAATACCCCCCTTAAATGGATTCCAGTTTGGTCAAGATGGATAATACGTCGGATGATTATTAACTCTTGTGGCTAGGGCTTTAGTAATAATATTAATACCTGTGTTTCTGAGTGCTTGCATGTTTCTGGAAAAAAAATAAATGGGAAGTTATTTTCCTGTTTTAAGTGGACAGATATGGTTGCAGTGTTCATATCCACTATTTTCCTGTTTCTATTTTCCTTTATATCTGCTGCCATTCTGATGATTAACTGTATTGACCAAAACTCTTTGTAGGTCATCCATCATGTCCAGGTACCTAAACTGTAGCCTATGATGTACTGTGAAATTTGTCTGAGTATACTTGACCCAAAAGTCAAGTTTGTTTAATTAGTGTGAACACTGTGCACTGTACCTGGGCATGGTTCGACGATCAGTGCCCAGGTCCAGTTCAAAAGGCTGTCTCAAGTACTGGTCATGTGTACTTGGATACGGTTCACAGAGCGACATTTGTCAAAGTTGTCTGAATCCAATTTTCAGGGTTATAATAATAATATTAATACTAGTAATAGTAATACTACAAGGATTTTGGCCCATTTCTAATTCTTCTGTTTGACTTAAAGAGGCACAAAAACAGATTTCACTAAAATGATTTATTTGCTAGGTCAGTATAAATGTATGTCAATACAAACATTTGGATAGTTTAATACTTTTTGTGTCTGGTAAAAACCCCTATACTGTTGTCCCTTTGTATACCTAAAAAGCTGTTGGTGGCTGTAACTGGGGCTGCCTGCAGCTAACCATTATTTTCACTTTCAAATAATCTGTCAATTGTTTTTTTTCTTAAAAAGTTATCTAAAACCAATTAATCAATTATCTAATTAGCTGGAGATCAATTTAATAGCTAATAACTAATTGATTAATCAATTAATTAACCAGCGAAAGATTTTGTTCAAACGGAAATGTTTTAGTATTTCTATACATGGATTAAAGCTATGGAAGAGCTTCAAATTGGATCTTAAGCAATGTCCAAACATTCACCAATTTAAGAAAATATATAAATATATATGTATATAAAATGTTCAGGAGGTACAGGATTGATTTATTTTTCTGTAAATACCAATGCATCAATATGTAAATAAGTAGACATTTATTTATGGATATGTGGGTGTGTACATATGAATAAACTTGAAGAACTATGTATATTTATATTTTGCATATTTTATATATTCATTTATTTGTGCTTAAACTCATTTACTTGTACTTAAATATTATTTGCAAGGCAAAGAGAATTGGTTATATATATATATATATATATATATATATATATATATATATATATATACACACACACATACATATACATATCTATCTATATATATGTATTATATAAAATTATACCGATTTGTATTTGTAAGTCATGGATAGTTGGTGATTTATATCATATACTAAGACAGATTTATATTTTGTAAGACAGATATTTGGTAATTAATATTATATATTCACATGGTGGTATTAAGAATTGTATATATAGGAAAGTCTAAGGTATAGGTTTATCTATATAAGGAAGCTGTCTACTTCATTTCACTCAATGACTTATGGAGAAGGGGTGGGATTTAAAATGGTAATTCTTCCTCCCATTCCTTTTTGGATGTGTATATCAATCATACACTGACAATAGCTTTTACATTATGCCTTTCGTTATTTGTAAATACTATTTTGTACTGTCTGTCTGCTTGTTTGTATGTTCATGTCTGTTTTACACGTTTGAAAAAAAAAAATCAAATATGTTATTGGTGCTATGGCTGTAATCCCCCCTCCTGTCCATACTAGCTGTAGAAGTAGCCCTTAGCCTGAACTCGTCCTTTAAATATCTTGCCTTATGTAACATTTTCTCACCCCTCCACTTTGTTCTGAGCTACGTGGACAAATGCTGCAACACACACAGCAACAGAAGCAACCATAACCAACCTAAATTAGCCTCTCTTTAAACACACAAAGCAACACACACAGCAGTTTCAGAATAGACACTCTTACATCACCCAGCCTGACAACACACAGCCTAGCATTAGAGTCCAGTCTCCAACAGAAGTAGTCAACAGGCTGCTGTCATTGAACATACACATCCAAACAATGGTTAATTATCTGTACATGAGCAGGTCTGTCTACTCATTGCTGTCTCCCTGTTTCCTCCCAAATGTCTGAATTGTTTTCATACAAAACACAGTCCCTAGAGAAGCCTTGATAAGGTTTTCTGGCCCTGATCCCAATCCAGGTCCTTAAATATTGGGTATCTACCAGTACCAAGTACTGTACCATTTACTTAAACAGGGCTCGAAATTGTGACAGTTTTGGTTTCATCTGTGCGACCTGGTCACTCAGAACTAACTAGAAGCCGAAGCTAGTTCATACCAGAGAGAAGAGAAAATGAAGACAACGCTGAAAGACTTTTTAGAAAAAACACCACTGAACCACCATTGACCTAGCCTGGTGAAACCATCCTAATCTCGCGAGCTCATATTCTATTTCGCTCCACACATCAGTCTGGCCATGCAATCACAAAGGCGCATTCTGGCAGTGGCTATTGTTGTTTCTCCGCTAGTTGCTCTCATGGAGGAGCAGGTCAGTGAGGAGGAAATCCACAAAGACAGCAACACTCTTTCCCAGACATCATCAGAGCTCATCTCTGCTGCACGCTGCACTTGCTTGCTGGTCTGTTTACAGTGGCGTTGTGCTAGCCTACATCACACGTTTAGTTTACTCTGATTGGTTTTCCGTCTTTCCAATTGCGTGAAGGGGCACTTTGAGTGACAGCTGTTGATACCGCCCCTCAGGAATAGAGGAAATGTCTACTCCGTGTCCAGTCCCATTCGCGTTTTGCGCAACACCAGGCTACCACTGAACACCACTGTGTTGAATGAAAGAGAAACCTTAGAGCGGCGCAGGTTTTATGACGGTGCTGGTCAGTCTGCCTGCTTTGTGTCACATTTTGCTGCAATTAAAAATGGTTAAAGTCAGATGAACAGACTGAAAACTGTATCTTATGAGGTAAAACTGATGTTGACATAGTTTTCCTTTGAGGAAATAATTTGCAGTTGGAAAAACAAATAAAAAGTCACAATATATTACAATACATTTAATCGCAATACATTTAATATAAGGCTGTGCAATTAATCCTCTAGTGATCGCAATTACGATTCTGAGGTCAAACGATTTCAAAATTAATGAAATCGAGGGTAAATGATTTTTGGTCACGGACGCCTGGAGATGTTATTTTGTCTTCTATGGAAGCTGCGCATGTGCAATACCGCCCCCTCCCCTCCTCTCCTCTATTCACTCCACGAGCCAGTCAAGGTGAACTACGAATAATGCGTGGGGCAGGTGATCGATTTCAAAAACAGCGTGCGGAAAATGGCAGACAGAGAGCGAGAGAGGTTGGTCTGTGTGTCTGTGTGTGTGCGCGCGCACGTGTGTGTGTGTGTGTCTGTCTGTGCGCATATCAGGGCCAAACTCCGCCGTGCGCGATACAGAGAGCAGCGGAGAATTGTAAACACGCAACCATGTAGAGTAAGAAATGACATACTTTCGTATAAACAATATGTCATAATTGTTTGCATAATTGTGATTTCAATTTTGACCAAAATTATCGTGATTATAATTTTTTCCATAATCGAACAGCCCTAATTTAATATCACAACAATATTGTATCATGACATATGTATCATGATAATATCGTATCATGGGTCCTCTTGCGATTCCCACCCCTACTTACAGTACAATTCAAAGCCTGGAGTGAACTACAGCACCTGTATCATCAGGATCTGTGGACATTGAGGACTAAGCAGCATTTTGGATATCATCTGATACCTTCAGCTTTCATTGTCAGATGTGGCTTGCTATGAGGAGAAAGCTATAGCATTTACATTTTGTGATAATTAGGATAATGAAAAAGTAATATTACAGCAGTTTACATATCATCAGTTAAGGTGAGCTACATTACATTAGTCTGGTTTTGTAAACATTGAACTATCACACTCTTCAAGATTGATTTCAAGCAAAATACTGATTAAACAATTGTTTGTAGCACAATTACACCACAGTGAGACAAAATGGTGTACAAAGCCACCCATTTCTGATCCATATGATGTTATAATTACCATATCATTTTATTTTGTTTACAGTGATTAAAGTGAAGCACAAAGTCTAAAAGAACGTATCAGATATCAGTTCTCATATCATTTTAATATTATTCTACAGAACTCACCTGGGGCCTCATTTATAAAAGAGTGCTTAGGATTCATACTAAAAGTTGACGTGCGCCCAAAAGCTGAAAATGGCGTGCGCCAAAAAATAATCTGATTTATAAAACCGTGCGCACGCACACTTGCACGCAATGTTCTCTTTATAAATCACAGACCTTCTGGAGTTGTGCACACCCAGATCCGCCTCATATTCCGCCCTCTACACGCCCTAGTTCAACCATAAATGGTCATGCAAATCACCTCATGAATGCGATCTGCATATAAATAAGCCGGTATGGGAGTGTTCTCTCGTTGTGAGTCACGGTGACAGGTGTGAGAAACAAACCAATAAACGGAATTTCTCCGAGACTAAGCTAGAGACCCTTTAACGGGAGGTGGAGGACTGAAGAAAGATTTTATTTGGTGGCCACAGCAGTGGGATCACTGATAAAAGAAAGCAAAAAAAGTGGCAACACATCAACGCTGCTGATGCTATCAGCTGTGTCTGTGGGACTGCACAGACAGTGACAGAGAAAAAAAAAAAGTGGTCTGATCTAAAGGTACACCAAATATTTCTACTCCCTTTACGAACATGTAGTTAATGTGTTGCTTTTAAATTTGAGGATGTTTGACATTGATGTGCAACATAAAGAATCACATTTATTAAAGGTGGAGGCAAAAAGGAGTATGTACCAGTGCCATCTTGAGCAATTACGCACGAGGGTCACCGCAGTATTTATATGTTTATTGGCATTAGTCTGATCAGACACCCGGCCTGAATTACAGCATGAACCAGTGGTATCCATGTCCCATAATACAACGTGTAATTTGAAATACAATTCAAAGATGAAAGTGTAATAGGCAAACACGTTTCTTCACAGCGCATGAACAGCACATGTCTAAGTAGGGCTGATGAAATGAGTGTTACGGTTGTGCTTAATGGCTGGATTTCGAGACATTATAAATGCACTGGAAATATTTAGCTAAGTAAATAAATATATTCCATGCAGTTGCGCCATCCTCTCCCCCTCCTGCGCTCACAGAGTGGACAATGAGACGTTAGAGGCAGTGCGGATTAAATATGTATTTAGAAAGAATTTCAATTCAAGATTTGAGTTGGATTTTACAACGTTTTTATGAAACATTATCACTCACTCCAAGCGCAAAATAAGGCTGCTGGATTTAATTTCAATGATAACGTGGATCTAAGGTGGATATAGCATGACATTAAATTTGTTTGAGACATCAATAAAAATCTGACTCCACTTCTCCACCTCGCTGTCTGCGTCGCCACTTCTCAGTGTCTCCAAAATGTGCGCACGCATGACTCAGAGTTTGCTTACAGGTGCGCACATTCTCCCGCCAAGTTTATTTTTATAAATCACAACCTTTGCGTGGGAAGTGGCGTACGCCACTTTCAAGCCCCGTTTTGTGCGTAAGCAAGCTTTATAAATGAGGCCCCTGGTGTAAATTTTTCACGCTATTGTTTGGATAGAGAGGTGACCCTCTATAAAGTACATCTGGGCCCATTTGAACTGTTCCCCAGACAATCCTGACCAGTCCTGCACGGGGTCGAGTACCTTCGGGTACCTAACGGGTAACCCGCAAAAAGCTGTGGAACAGGTAAAAATAAAAAAATAATTCTTATTTTTCAGATGAGGTGGCAGCCTACATCAAGTTCAAGACACCCAAGGAAGATCCTTTTGAGGATTTATGGTGTTGGGGGGAACATGCTAAAATGTTTCGGAATCTGGCAGTGATTGTGCAGAATGTTGTCACCATTGCGGCATTGAGCCCAGCCAGTGAAACAGACTTTTCCTCTGCTGGATTTGTAATTCAAGAAGAGAGAACCCAGTTTAATGTGAGTGACTGTAGCTTGTGTGTGTTAAATCACGGGTGCGTGATGGGTTCAGGGACTTTAATTACCGGGTGCGGGTTTAACATACATAATGATGGGTAAAGGGTTGGGTCTGGTACTGAGCTTCACAAGTATAGGTGGGTGGTTTTCAAAAATGGACCCATGCAGGACTCTCATCCAGACACATCAACTACATCTGGTGGTTGAAGAGAAATTACATTTTTACATGATCTCATCTAATGTTGTTTATTATGAAATGAGAAACCATGACACTACAGCACTTCAGTATCTCACTTAAATGTACCCAATTGAGTTTGTTAGCCACATGTGAAACAATGTAAAGTAATGTTGTAATGAGTGGGCCCACTTTCGATGATATCATGATCTACTAGAACGCACACACATACATGACCATGCAGGTTGCATGACAAACACTCCTGCAAATGTACAGTGCTTTAATGCACATGTATGCTAGTGCATGCAAACCATGCTATTCCAATGATAGACAACTGGTGGCAGTAACCCTGCTGCAAAAGGCAGGGAAGAAGAAGACCTCTGGATGATTTTGAAGACCAAGCTAACATGAATGTTATCAATGTTTCAATAATTCAACAAATGAGATCTTAAAGGAAAACAACTCTTTTTTGTTATGAAAGTATTAGCCCTAATTATCTCTATCTGAATCATGGTTTGGTTTGTTATTGTATTGTGCTCTGATATTATATCATATTATATCATACTATATTACTTTATTATACCAAGATATATCATACTGAATTGTACTCTGTTAACATTACGATCAATTATATAAGGTTATTTACGTCATGTTATGTTTTATTATTTATTCATTTATTTATTTATTCATTTATTTTTCTCTCTCACCATCATACGCACCAAAGCCCAGCCTCCCCCCTCTCCCTCCCGTTCCCCAACAAAGACACAATGAACTATGTTCTCCGTAGAACTAAACATGGACATTTGACACTTAACTACATTTTCATTTCTTGTTTCGTTCTATGTTATTGTCTGTAGTTATGTATGTTCCCCCCGTCATGTCTGTTTATGTGTTCACCATGTCATGTCACTGTTTTTGTCATGTAATTTCACTAACTAAAAAAAAAAAGAAAAGAAAAAAAAGAATCATGGTTTGGCACAGTGGTGGTGTCACAGAAAAATCTATGACACAAGTTTGAGAAGATACACTGACAGTGATACAAAACGTGCAGTAACAAGTGACAGACAACAAGTAGGCGACCTCTGACAATGTCAAAGCTCCTGACATGTCACTGACTGATGCAGCTTCAAAGCAGTGTTACCAGAGGAACAGGCAGAATTGCTGCCATCCAGTGGACTACCAGGGTTACAGCATGAAACAGAATTTAAACAGCAACTTGCAGGTTGAGGTTTTTTTGTTTGTTTGGTTTTTGTGTTACAGAAGGGAGTTGCTGTCCATGACCAGGGTTATTATAGTTTTGTATTTTTTTTAATTATTATTACTATTATTTTTGTTTTAAATTTGTTTTCAATTCAGTTTAGTTAGTTTCAATAGTGGGTTTGCTTGTTCAGTTTAGTTTTTGTTGTTTTAAAATGTTTAGTTTAGTTTTTATTAGTTTCAATATTAGTTTTAGTTTTCATATGGGGGGATATTTGTCAGGGGCAAAATTTAAGCAATCACCTCGCAGTCGTGTAGAAATCCAAGGCTCAATTAACATCTGCACTGATGCTTCCTCACAGCCGTTTTAACAAATTAACAAAGATTACAACTAAAGACATTTCCTGTACATTTTTATTTTTTTCGTTACTTTTCTAAGTACACAATATCATTTCATTTAGCTTGTTTTTTTTACTTTTTTCTTAAGTTGAGTAAAATGTTTTTCAGACTTAAGTTTCAGTGTTGTACTTCAGTTTTAGTTACTCTAATAATAATAATAATAATGATGATAATGATAATAATTTTATTTATAAAGCACTTCTCAAGCCATGCACAAAGTGCTTTCCAAAATAAAACAAACAAGCAAGCAACACAAAAACAAGCAAACACAAAAGACAATAAAACAATAAAAACCATAAAACATAATATGTGATGAACTGTAGGCCATAGTGTAGAAGTGAGTTTTGAGAAGGCTTTTGAAAGTTGTGACGGAATCTGTTGATCTTATACAGACGGGAAGACTGTTCCATAAGCGAGGGGCCATCACAGAGAAAGCACGGTCACCCTTTGTTTTTAATCTCGAGAGGAACCATTAATACATTTTGCTCCTCTGATCTCAAAGGTCTGGCTGGTGAGTACCGCGTTAGAAGTTCTTTTATATATTCTGGGGCCAGACCATGAATTGCCTTATGGGTGATTAATAGAATTTTGAACTGAATTCTAAGATAAACGGGCAGCCAGTGCAAAGATGCTAAGATTGGTGTGATATGACATGACCTTCTTGAATTTGGTTAATAATCTAGCTGCTGAATTCTGAATAAGCTGTAGTTGTGAAACTGAGTGAGAATTTAAGCAGTTAAAGAGCGAGTTACAATAGTCCAGGCGTGATGATATAAAAGCGTGAATAACTTTTTCTGTGTCGTTGTAACTGAGCATGTGTCTGATCTTTGAAATATTTCTTAACTGATAGACGCAAACTTGAGTTGTCTTTATGATGTGGTGTTCAAAGGATAAGTTACTGTTCTAAATTACACCAAGGTTCTTTGCAATCGGTTTAACATTGTTACTGAGTGAACCAAGAGAAGACTGTATCTGTTGTTTATGACATTCTGGGCCCAAGATCAAGAACTCAGTTTTGCTACTGTTGAATTGAAGAAAGTTAGCTGCCATCCAGTCCTTGAGACTTGATAAGCAGGAGGTCAGTGTGGTGAAATTGTTTAGTTCATGTGGCTTTAATGATTAATTTAATTAATACCCTTGTCTGTGACTCTGCTCCAATACAGTGTGTGGTGGTGGGTTTGTGTGGCTGTAGTTAAGTAAATCTGGCTTTTTCCCAGCAGTTTAACAATGCATTTCACCATTTGTCATCGTGGTGAGTAACAATTTAGATGGCATCAGTGCAAACAGTCTCCTGGGCACGTGTGTGTGTTTGAACTCTGCTCAAGCACATAAGCACATGCATGCTCAGGCATGCTCAGGGGACACTACTTGTGGGCAGAAATGTTTTACATTGTAATATTTTAAAGAAAATGCATGTGTTTGATAAGTACTGAACAGACTAAATAAATGAGAATTGGATTATATTATGAGTTGTGTGAGAGTTTGTAAACTGATGTTTGGATATAGTTTAGCTATTGTTAAATTTGGACCCTGTTTACTTCAACTCATGAAGTATGTTTGCCTTTGTGGATTCTCCGTTCACCGTGGAGCCATGTGAGATAAAGTTTTCTGCATGAATTTAAGGTAACATGGTGAGTAACTGATACACAAATTATTTTGCAGGTGAATTATTCTTCAAATTAAGGCTCACATGGAAACAGTAATGGAGATGACGTGCTATCAACAAACAAGAGAAGAAGTCAATCTTGACACACTTGAAGCTGTCAGTGACAGACTTTCATTAAATATTAGAGATGCATGAGATTACTATGAGATTTTTTCCAACTGATACTGATAACCAATAACCAATAAGAAAACTGATTATATCACTTTTTATTTTAACAAGAAGTGTATAACCTGTAGTTTATGCACATCTGAGGGTAATAAAGGCTAAGATGTAGTGAGAAAATATGGATGATTTAATATTCCATAGCTCTGACCTAACTAAATCAAATTGACATCATCATTGTTAACACAACCAAAAAAAAGAACAGTTCTGACCTTTCCATACCTGCTGACATTATCCTGTGAAAAAGAGGGAGATTTGCTCGGGTATTGACAAATGGCCTACCCTCAACGCCCCTGCCCTCCATGACCCCACACTACATGGATATATTAAAGCAATACTATGTAGTATTTTCATCTTAAAATATCAGTTTTCAAAGTCTTTCAAAGTCTATCTATTGGTGTGCTGGATTATTACAGAGAGAATGGCACCTCTCCCATTCCCACAGAGCGGCCCTGGTGGCCTGCATTTAGACTATGTAACTTTTGGCACCGGGACGCGGCTCTCTCGTGAGAAGTACCTTCTGCTTTACGGTACACACGGAGCTTTTGAATAAAGAGAAGCCGGCTAGCCCAGCTAGTTAGTGTTTAGAAAGATGGCTAAGAGATGCAAGAGGACGATGTCGGAGGATGCCAGGAATAAAAAAAGAGAGAGTGACCGAGCACGGAACAAAACCAGAGTTAATATAGGAGTGACCGAGCACGGAACAAAACCAGAGTTAATATAGGACCGGCTTTTTCACGTTGGAGAGAGCTAATGGAAAAAGAGGGCTGCAAGTCTGACGCTGAGATGGCTATGTTGCTGATTGAGAGGTGAGTTATATGCTCGTTTTCATGCCTTTTTTAATTTGTCACACATTGTTTTTGTTGGCTCTGTTATCGTGTGTAGTCACAGTCACTATATATAGTTACCAAAACTTTATTGTTTTAACCATAACCCCATTCAGACATCAAGCCAACATTTTGTTTACATACTAACATGCTCCACATGCAAACATTATGCTAATAAAAATGCTAGGAAAGTCACATTTGTGCCAAAATCCGGTAATATTACTGTACCTTGTCGGTCGACATTGCTTCTCTTTGTATTAAGAGCTTCGTAAGTCTCAGGTTGCAAACAAATACACGGTGTTTCTGAGTGGGAGGCAATGTCTCAGCTGGCAACAGCGCTCTGTGTGTTTTACGACAGTGGTGTTTTACGACAGTGGTGTTGCGCTTGTACTTGCTCTAGTGGCCTTTAGTGGCCGCTAAAGCGCACGGAACTGGATTTCTACATAATGGGGCTTTAAATACAAGAATGTGAAAGTAAAGCGACTTTTAACTCATTTTCAGTTTTAAAATCATAGCTAACGTCAAAATAAAAATAAAACCATAGAAAATGAACAAAAAAAATGTATCACCAGTTTAAACTTAGCGTCAAAATTAGGCCATAGTGTTTCCTCTTTGTTACTGAAAGTGATGTGCTGTGATTACACAAGCCACTTTTACACACACACACACGCAGCAAGAGATAAAGATATTGTCAGTGAGTGAGCAGAGGGTCAGACTGGGTTACCAGGTAACAATGCAAATTAAGGGTAATGTAGCATCACATGGATATCAGTTATGAAAGGGTTTAACCACAGAGTGGAGCCTTTCTGGTCTGAGTTTGGTGGTGGATGTAAGCCGCTACTACTGTGTTAGCGTCATGCTAACAGGGAGTCTGGCGGTTGGGAACCGTGTTGTCTTATGAAAGAGCTTGCACTGGCGACCATGTCTTGCTCTCTATTCCGCATGCTGTGGTTGTCATTTTTTTTCTCTGTGTTTACTGGTGGCTCTCAATCCAGCTTTAAGGGTGAATCACCACCCTCTGTTTGGGGGTGTGTAGATGCTGCCCTTATTAAGTCAATAAATGAATATACTGGCTAAAATTCTTTATTGGCATGATACATAATAACAAAAATGTCCCATTATTGGCTGACAATTTATTGGTATGACTTATATCATACTTCCCTATTAAATACATATAGCCTATATATTAGGGGTGAGGCGATTCATCGATGTCATTGTTTACGACAATACGTCAATTTGCAAAACATGCATCAAGGCGTTGCAATTAAGTAGGCTGCACCCTGTGAAAGCACAGATTCCTCCAGAGAACGAGCTGCAGCTGAAAACCTCACCTACAAAGTGACTTCTCACAGGAGTGCAACCGCAGCGCACAGACACTTAAAGTGAAAGCATCCCCGGAGCTCTTTGTCAAGACGGCAGCAGAAAGCACTATCCTGTTTAATTTGGATCCCCACCCAAGCATGATGTGCTAGCATTATCATCATGTGGAACATTTTTCTGTCAGTAGTAAGCACCTAAACTTTCTGCCCTGCCGCTAATGATATCTCATGCATCATCTAATGTTGTTATTCGGCTGTTGTATATTTTCTTTAACAGCCATGCACAAGCTTAAACTAACATTACAGATGGCTGTTAAAGTTACAATGTGTAATTTACGTGGTTGTTTATTAGCAAATATCAACTATTACTTTCATAAATATATATTTACTAAAGTGTAATGCAATTCACATACAAATGGAAGCTTTCTCGTAGGCTTAGAATGATTTCTCTATATATACACAGGCAGGGCGCGGTATGCTGGAGGCTGCCCTCTTGCATCGCCATATTTGAATACAGT
>NC_065509.1:440877-446841 GCF_006386435.1 Epinephelus moara | reverse complement strand
CCAAACATGCCATTAACTCACAGAACATTGACATTATAACAGAACATTTACTGCAGGGTCGCTACAATATCGTAACATGGTTTAGATTCCTAAATAAATATTCACCTCGTCGCTAGATAGGCCTACTCCTGAAAAACTCGAAAAACTCGTGGATGATGCCATCTCTGCTGTGAAAGGCAAGGCTTTTTGTCCTACAAGGCCACCGTTACTTACCCGACGGGAGGGGTGAGCGAGTGAGCGCTGCAATCTAGAATTTGACCGCTGATGTCACTGTTACTCACCATTTTTACACACTGAGGCTTTAAAGTCTGTGACTTTTGTTCCTGTCTCTAAATAGTTATTTTCCTTGCCCAACACTGATGTCCAGTACTTTCTGATCTGGTATGTGACACATAGGGCCTATTATTTTTGTTAATATAATCAAAACACAACAGCGATGTAGAAATTAGATTAATTTAAAATATGCTGCTATTGTCATTGTTTTCAAGAGAAGATGATTGAATAAAATATTTATATATTTATGAGACAAGTTTTTGTTATTTCTTTTTGGGTTATTTAAGTGTTATATTAATTGAGTAATAAAACAATTATCTTTAGAATAATCTATATATTAGTCATTAGATTAGTCAACCAATCAAACAAAAAAATTGTTAGATTAATCAATAAAAAAATAATCATTCAGTGCAGCCCTAATATGTGAAGCTAAAGGGAACACCGCCTAAAAGAAGAAATAAAGAATTCCAGTATGTTATTTCCATGGTCTAGGAAAGTTCAGTCAATATTAGTGATTAGGTACTCTCTCTCAAAGCTAGAAACCAGAGAACAAAATCTTCTGATGTCATTAAGTATAAGTATTCCCTGGGTGCTATCAGTGAGCCCGTTTATATGCACACAATAAACTGATCATTATCTGATTTCTGGAGTTACCAGATTATTCAAGTGGTCATATAAACAGCATAATCCGATGTGCTTTATCAGATAAAAGCCATTATCAGATTATGAGAAATCGGATAAACACATTCCCCAATAGTCCGTTTTATTCGGTGCATGTATACCATTAATCTGGTATCTTTGGTTCTTTTACATCTGCGCATGTGTGAAATAGAAAACGGATGTGACGTACAACAGACAATGAAGAAAAATAGCTAGCAGCAGCAGCAGCAGCAGCAGCAGCAGCAGCGGAGATGGGAGCATCAGCAAAACTAACAAAAGTCACTTTTGGAGTGAAGAAGAAACAAAATTCATGCTCAACGAGATGAAAAACCTCAACATTGTCCAACTCCTCGACGGTAGAAAATATGGAAACTGTGACACACTAAAGGTGTCGGCGAAAATGGCAGAGATGGGTTTCACAAGAACCGTTGAACAGACTTCCGGTGATGCAGCTGAGCTAGGAAGACGTGTGCTCCGGAGCTCTTCAGGAAAACTCGGTTTTAAGTTATAAATAACGCCCGCTGTACCTCAAACTTTATCCAACTGGTGAAATATGGACTTGAGACCTCGAAATAAGACGCAAAGCTCAATTATCGATCATTTTTCTTCTTGGGAAGCCGCAACATGTGAAACGAGCACCGAGCACAACATGGCCGCGGAAGAGCAACGTGAAGTGGAAGGAAGCCACGCCATACTTCAAGAAATAAAACGCGGTAATGAAGCACTCTCACAGAAGCTCGATGCCAAAACTGCCGAGATTAATCATTCTATTTCGGGGTTGAAAACTGTGATAGACGGGATGTGCTCACGTATCACAGAGGCAGAGGAGCGAATTAGCACAGCTGAAGACAAGCTAACTGAATTAGACTCCCATGTCCTCCGTCTGTTGAAGGAGAAGGACTTTCTGGTGGACAAAATAGACCAACTAGAGAATCAATGCCAACGCAATAATGTCCACATCGTTAATCTACAGATCTGAGTGCAAACCTGGTGAAGCGAAGAAAGGAATATAATCATGTTAAGAAGGAGCTGCATGCAAAGAAGCTCCAATTCAGCCTCCTCCACCCAGCGACCTTGAGAGTTGTCCTACCTAATGGAGAGAAAAAGTTCTTCAAATCACCAGAAGCAGCGGCATCTTTTCTCCGAGACTTCCCGGGAGGCGATTAGTCCTGCTTCTCACAGGTGACTACAGGTGCAGCACCACAGCTCCGCTAACTCTAAGGAGAGAGCGATTCCTGCATATCCTTTCCACGAACTATCTAGTGACTCTTATGTAAGTGCAACGATATCCCTGCCATATCTTTTCTTTTTATTACCTCTTCTTTTTTTTTTACTTATTTTATTTTATATTATTTTTAAATAATTTATTTTTGGACATTATGGACAAAAAGGGAACTTATCCTATTGCTGTGAGGTTGCACTTGAACTTTCATTTACTTCTGGTTAAAGCGGGTGTTACAATATTTACATTTGAGATTGTTTATATACCGAGTGATTACAAGCTTATATACAAGAGAGCTCCGGGCCCAATAAGGTATTAGTTAGGCATGATAGTTTTAGGGAGCATTCAACGGAGGTCCCGGTTGGTGTTTTTGGTTGGCGCCGAGTATTCAGGGGGTCGGTGCTTGAGGGAACGGGGAGGTTTTGATCCTATTTGTTTTTTTCTGTTTGTTTCCAGAGAGGCATTTTCTTTAAGCTTATTGTTGAGAGGCTACAAGGCAAGTCACTGTCAAATCTTTAAACTTTTCACATGAATAAGGTGGTGAAATTTGTCAGTTTTAATGTCAATGGTCTTAATGGACCCGTTAAAAGGAAGAGGGTGTTAACATATTTAAAAAAGATTCAAACAGATATAACCTTTATCCAGGAGACCCATCTTACTGCGCAGGAACATAACAAATTAAAAAGAGGATGGATTGGCCAAGTCTTCTCTTCATCTTTCAGCTCTAAGGCCAGAGGAGTTGCTATTTTGATAAACAAAAACATTCCCATCACTGTTCAGGAAACAATAAGTGACCCATTAGGGCGCTACGTCTTAATAAACTGTCCAATTTATTCTGAACAATGGACTTTACTAAACCTTTATGCCCCTAACTATGATGACCCTTTATTCAAGACATTTTTCTTAAAGTATCAGGAGGTCGTGAACATATTCTCATGGGAGGAGATTTTAATTTCTGTTTAGACCCAATTTTGGACAAATCAGCAACCTCCACTGCAAAGTCTAAGTCGGCCTCAACTACTGTATCATTTATGAAAGACTTAAATCTAACAGATATTTGGAGGCAAATACATCCCCAAACCATAGACTATTCTTTTTATTCAAACCGTCATAATTCACATACTAGAATTGATCTTTTCTTACTGTCAACACATGTGACTTACAGAGCATTAGAGTCTGATTATTTGCCAAGGATACTTTCTGATCATTCTCCACTCACTCTATCTATAGTAATGCCTGAGAAAATGCCCAGCATGTACAGGTGGCGTTTGAATCCGACCCTCCTTAAAAAAAGTGACTTCTGTAAATTTGTCAGGGATCAAATCAAACTATTCTGTGAAACAAACTGTCCTTCCTCCCCTAATAGTTTCATACTATGGGATACATTAAAAGCTTATTTAAGAGGACAAATAATCTCATATACAAAAGGGCTTAAAAAATCATATGTAGCAGAAATGGAAAAATTGGAGAAAGAAATTCTTGGGCTGGAAAAAGACTTTCAACAGCATAGGGATAAGAAGATATACAGTTTATTGGTCAATAAAAAACTCAAGTATAATATGTTATGCACTTATAGGGCTGAGAAAGATATTTTGAGAATGAAACAAAGGTACTATGAACTGGGGGAGAGGGCTCATAAAGTCCTATCCTGGCAATTAAAGAAAGAGGAGAATTCAAAAACAATTAACCAAATTGAAGATGAATGAGACTGTATTACACAGAACCCAAAAGAAATAAATGAAACTTTTAAAAAGTTTTATGTTAATTTATACGAGTCGGAATCACCAGAAGATCTGTCCACGATAGATACATTCTTAAATAATATTGAGTTGCCTAAACTGAATCAGGACGACCAGAGGTATTTAGATTTATCATTTACCTCCAAAGAGATCGAAAACGCTTTATCTACACTGCAATCTAATAAATCACCAGGGGAGGATGGGTTCCCCCCCGAATTTTATAAAGAGTTTAAGGATTTGCTTATACCTCTCCTTATGGATGTAATTAATCTAGCATCTAAAACACAAAGCCTCCCTGATTCATTTTCAATGGCTATAATTACAGTGATCCATAAAAAAAACAAAGACCCCTTAAAATGCTCCTCTTTCCAACCAATTTCACTCTTGAATGCAGATTATAAATTGATTTCTAAAGCTATGGCAAACAGGTTGAGTAAATTCTTACCAAAATTGATAAACCGAGACCAGGTTGGCTTTATCCAGAAGAGATCCTCTGCCAGTAACATGTGTAGGTTACTTAATGTTATTCATATGGCAACCTCCAGTACTGAACCTAATATAGCCGTTACCCTGGACGCGGAAAAGACCTTTGATAGGCTTGAGTGGCCCTATTTATTCAAGGTTCTATCTAAATTTGGATTTGGCTCCTATTTTATTAATTGGGTCAGAACGCTTTATAAGAAACCACAGGCCAAAATAATTACTAATGGACAAATGTCCACTGCCTTCCCCCTCAGTAGATCGAGCAGACAAGGGTGTCCCTTATCCCCTGGGCTTTTTGTTATAGCTGTTGAACCTCGATACATAAAATTAATCTTATGGCAGATGATATAATTCTGTACTTAACAAAACCATTTGATTCCCTTGCTAAATTAAAAACTCTTTTGCATGCATTTGGATCTGTCTCTGGATATAAAGTAAATTACGACAAAAGTGAAATTCTCCCACTCTCAAATTTTGACTACACTAAATATCAGCAAAGAGGTCCATTTAAATGGTCTCCAAGCGGGATAAGATACCTTGGAATTATGGTGGATAACAACCTTAAAAATGTGTACAAACTCAATTACTTACCACTAGTTAGTCGAATAATAGAGGATTTACAGAAATGGATGAATTTACCTATGACTTTGATCGGCCGAATAAATTGCATTAAAATGAATATATTACCAAGGCTGCAGTACCTCTTTCAGTCCTTACCGATTCCAGTGCCATCCAGTTTTTTTAAAAACCTGAATAAACATATTAGACAATTCATATGGAGTGGTAAGACTCCAAGGGTCTCAATGGAAAAACTTACATGGGACTATAAACTGGGGGGTCTATGACTGCCTAACCTTGAAAAGCATTATTTGGCTGCCCAAATGCGACTTGTTTCTTTTTTATGTGAAAGGGAAAATGTCCCACCTTGGGTTTCAATTGGAATGTATGCTCTTAAAGAAAATGTTCCTGCAGACTTTATCTATAAATGGACACCTACAACCATCTCCAGAAGAACTGACAACCCTGTCTTGACCCATATCATCAAAATGTGGCATGAAGTCCGGAAAAATATTGGACTAAAAAATATATTTTCACCCAAAACACCATTGAAACAGAACAAACTCATACCTATGTCAGTGGATAATAAGATCCTGGAAACGTGGCACCAGAAAGGGATTCGTCATTTGGAGGACTGCTATAAGGATGGATGCCTGATGTCTTTTGAGGACCTAAGGAGGAAATATGATCTGTCCAGCAGAAACTTCTTTTGTTATTTACAGTTAAGATCATTTCTTAAATCTGTTTTGGGACCTGAAATGACTTTACCCATGCTCAGTGATCTGGAAAGACTGCTTCATGAGGGTAACGCACCTCATCTTATTTCAAAAGTGTACTTCCTCTTGATGGATGATGCTCCAAAACCAGGTTTACATAAATCAAGGGAGAAATGGGAGTCCGACTTGGGTGTGACAATGGGTACAGAGCTCTGGGCTGAATTGTGTCAAAAAAGTCTAACTGCCACTCTTAATTCCAGATACAGGCTGACTTATAATTTTCTTCATCAAACCTATCTTACGCCACAGAAAT
>NC_065509.1:414660-440377 GCF_006386435.1 Epinephelus moara | reverse complement strand
CAAAGCCACCAAATAATGATAACTCAGGTGATGCAATGTTCTACCAGTCCCTGTAGTTTCAGTTTTATGAATACCTGTGTTTACCTACATCACACAGTACCTCTGTTTACACTAAAAGTTCTATTGCACAGATAACTTTTGTTTACACTGTGAGTACACAGGACTTTTTATACTTTAAAAATAACAGTGCGTTACTGTTAGCACTATTTAAACTGTGACAGCCCTATTGCACAGAGAACCTCTGTTTACACTGAGTGCACAGGAAGTTTTTTTTATACATATATATATATTTTTTACTATTATTAAAGCAGTTGGTTAGTGTAAGCACCATTGGGAAAGCATGCATATTTTGTTTTCATTATATATATGTATAAATATGTACTAAAGAGGTAAATAAAAGTTTTGCAAACCAATGACACTTGTTCATTCAAGTTAGACATGTGCTCAGTGAGCATTGTTTATTACATGTCACATGTTTGTAAATACTAAACAAATGTTTTACTGTTTTTACTAAATAATAATAATATGTTTTACTAAATAAGACACAGTTGTGTTCAAACTAATAGCAGTGTCAAAAGTCAAAGCAAAAACTGTAGGCCAGTCACTTTTCATAGTTCTTGCATAAGAAGTGGGAAATTGCTGGCCATATACTGTGTGAGGACTCTCCTAACAGCTTCATCTGCACTGCCTGATGGAAGGTGTGGCTGTGCTACAGGCTGGGGCCTGGTTCTCTCCATGGAAGCTGCCTCTTCCATCCAGGTTGGGTTGAGAATCTCATCTTCTCTCTCACAGAAATTGTGCAGAGCACAGCAAGTGACCGCAACGAACGGTGTGAAGGTGAAGTGAAGGTCACTCCGCTTAAGAAGAACCCGCCATCTTGACTTCAACCTCCCAAATGCAATCTCGACTGCTGTCCTAGCAGCACTGAGGTAGATGTTGAAGGACTCTTCCTGAGGGGTGAGAGCAGAAGTGTGGGTATACCCTTTCATGAGCCATTCCAATAGGGGGTAGGCTGGGTCACCAAGCACAAAGAAATTGACAGGTGTTCCACTGATGTCCGGAACATGCTGTAAAGTATGACAGACACAGTACAGTGAGTTGAGGATAACTATAACAGCTTCCTTTAGGAAAGAGCACAGTAGTTTCAGTTACTTTTTTCCACAGGGCTTGTATTTGTTTCCACAGGTATGATAAGTAAATACAAAACATTTGGAGAGTTTGACTTTTTCTTTTGTAGCTCTGTACTCCAGCACATTAACCATGACTATGTGGGATGTATGCACTCACTGTGGGCCCATACATACCTTGGGAAGAAGGTGTGCCTTCTTGAACAACTGAGATTCCCTGAGCACCATAGCATCATGGGCACTTCCAGGGACCTTGCAGCTAGCACTCCAAAAGCTGTCATAAGAACAATACGGAATAATATTACCTATTAAACTACTTCAATATTGTTGACATTTATTACTGTGTCTACATAATGAGTACTTTTACATCTGATACTTTAAGTACATTTTGCTGATAATACTTCTGTACTTTAACTTAAGTAGATTTTTTTGATGCAGGACTTGTAATTGAGTATTTTTAGTACTTTTACTTAAAGGGAAATTTTGGTTTATTTCAACCCGTCTCCCATCGTCCTAAATTTGTTTCAAGTCACTAGTGACATAGAAATAATAGTTAGCATGTTAGCCGTTAGCCTAGATACAGCCGTAGCGTCAGACCTGTTAAAACGTAATTGAACAGGCATCCTTTCAAGTGCGAAGTTAGTCCACTAAACAAGCCAGAATGCACTGACGAAGAGCTTTGTGAAATTGAAGAACGGAGGAGGAGAGAGAGAGAGGCACAACAGGTAGAGGACAACAGAGGAGGAATGGCTGCTGGAAGGCTTTAGCTCTGGAGATTGGTGGTGTAACGTTACCTGTGAATGCTGTACCCCAATGCCCACAGAAGAGGAATACCTCTGTTGCAAGGAATGGGACCGGTTGCAGCCTTAGCTAAATGGTAAACAACAAACATGGCACCACACCGGTAAGGTAAGACAACACGTTTACATGTCGTTTTCTATATGTTCTCTGACATTTATCCTAACGATATGAGGCGGTCTTTGTGGAGAAAAAGCTTGTTTAGTGGACTAACTTTGCACTTGAAAGGATGCCCGTTCAATTACGTTTTAACAGGTCTGACGCTACGGCTGTATCTAGGCTAACGGCTAACATGCTAACTATTATTTCTATGTCACTAGTGACTTGAAACAAATTTAGGACGATAGGAGACGGGTTGAAATAAACCGAAATTTCCCTTTAAGTAAAGGATTCGAGTACCTCGTACACCACAGCAATTAATATAATAAAATGGTCTACAGCCTTTTCATTTATGTTAATGGCATTTTTCCACCTACCCCTAGTAATCAATACAACTATTGACTAAGTATTACAGGTTTAAAGTCTTTTTTAATAGAAGTCTGTCAAATGTGAAAGATGTTGAGTGTGGTGTACCTCAAGGGAGTTGTTTAGGGCTGTTATTGTTTTTAATGTTTGTTAATGATCTTCCTTTTGTTTTTAATAGAGCCAGAACTGCTATTTATGCAGATGATTGTACAATCTATGCAGCGGATTCATCGATAGTTACTTTAAATAATATCTTAAAACATAATTTAGAGCTGGTGGCAGGATGGGTATCTGACAATAAACTTGTATTAAATGTAGACAAAACCAAGTCTCTTATTATAGGATTGAAATTTATGTTGAGAAATAACCCTATTTTGGATTTAGAAATTTATAACACTCCCATAGAACAAGTTCAACAGACTAAACTCTTAGGTATAACAATAGACCAGCAATTAACATGGACTAAACATATTAACAATATTGTGAGTAAAATGGGAAGAGCTCTCTCAGTTGTGCGCAGGGCCTTAAAATTTATGCCACTAGATGTTGCCAAACAGGTAGTGAATGCCCTAGTCCTATCACAGCTGGATTACTGTTTCATTATATGGTCGAGTGCTTCAATAACGGACTTAAATAAATTACAGGTTGCTCAAAATAAGGCAGCTCGTTTTGTTTTACAGTGTTCTTATGGAACGAATATAATATATATATGCACAATAGACTTGGTTGGTTAACTATCGATCGGAAAATCTCTTTTGTTTTGTTAAATTTACTAAAGAATGTCATTGTAACAAGGTCTCCTTCTGTTTTGTATCATTATTTTGGATCTCATATTAGTCATCATGATCATTTAACACAACATGCTACAGAGGGGAGGTTCATTTTGCCAAAAATTAAAACAAGTGTTATGCAAAAATCGGTTTTATATAGAGCAATAGTTAAATGGAATTCGTTACCATTTTATATCATCCAAGAAAATTCAATGGAGAGGTATAAATTCCTGCTTAAACAGTACAAATGTTGCAGCAGCAGTAATTTAATTTAATATACTACTTGCCTGTTTTCTTGCCTGTTTATGTGTGGTAGTATTATTGAATACTTTGTATGTTACTGTAGGAAATACTGTCTTCCTTTGCATCTAATTCTAATTTTGATTTAATTATGTATATTTTTTTGTATGTCTTGTTTTGTTTTGGTGTTGTGAGTATGTGTGTGATTATATGTATGTGATTAGATTAGTATGTGTTTATGTTTATATGAGACTCGGAATGTGTTGCTAATATAACTGTATTTATGGACTCCAGGAAGAATAGCTATGCTACTGTGCTGCTGCTAATGGAGATCCAATAAAAATGAAAATGAAAATGAAAGCATAAAAACAGCATAGAGACTATCTAAACTTACCAACACTTGTCATCAACGACGCCCTGCAGTACATAAGATGCCCATCCTTTTCTGTTGATGAAGTCCCTGTAACCATCACTGGGCGCCAGGACAGGGATGTGGGTTCCATCAACACATCCGATGATTTGAGGGATGTGGAACTTGCCTTCAAACCGCTGGGCTATGGCGCAGGCTTCTTTGAGGGTTGGGACTTGGATGAAGTGTTGTATGAGTTGTGTCACCATGCCTTTACAAAACATGTACACAATGTACACAAGCCCATCGTAGTTTTCTCCTCATGGAAAATAAGCGAAGGACAGCAGCAGTGTGTAGCCTATTTTGCAGGCTTAACAGCTCCCACATAAGGACAGCCCTGACCGTTAGTGTCGCCTCCATATTCTTCTTATTCTTCTTTGTGTAGCGTTGCC
Organism: Epinephelus moara; assembly: GCF_006386435.1. NCBI lineage: Eukaryota > Metazoa > Chordata > Actinopteri > Perciformes > Serranidae > Epinephelus > Epinephelus moara. The sequence continues at coordinate 436,176 of NC_065509.1, read as the reverse complement.
ATGGTGTAGAAGACAGGATGTTTTGAAACTAACAGGAAGTTTCTTCTTCTTGTTCTTCTTTTCGGTATTATGGCGAGTGGCAACCAGCGTTAAGGTGCATTACCGCCACCTACTGTAACAGGAAATTTGAGTTTTACATCATGTACTTGGACAGAAATCCGACTAACGGGCTGAATCATGTAAACCAGGGTTTTCTGATTATCACATTACTGAAGTGCATGTAAATGCGTCAGATCAGATTATTACCATTACCTGATTATTCCCAGTTATCTGATTATTGTGTGCATGTAAACGGGCTCAGTGTCATCTAGAACATCTTTCAACATTCATTGTCTATGAAGCAGCTCCAGACTTTACATCCTATCACAAATTTAACTTTTAGCACTCTAGTTTTTGGATGTGGGTGAGAGATGTTCATGTTTACTAATATTTTTGGACTGTCTAAGATAACATGTATGAATTTTGAAAATGGGCATAGGTTCCTTTTTAATGGACACTGTAGAATGAATTTAAGAGGGAACTGAGCACCTCCATAGTTTGTTTCTGTTCTGTGGTTTTTGTGGTCATTACGGCATCAGCAGCATTAAGTATTCACTGTTTGAAACTACTTTGATTGTCACAGAGCCACATGCTGTAGAGGACACCACTGTGATGTTGTCATTAAGGCTCAAACTATCAAGGGACTACAACTCAACACTTCCTGTAGTTACTTAAAAACTAAACTCCCTCCCTGCAAGGATGTACTGTAAAAAGTTTCAATAGTAACTGTTTAGTCTCTATCAACTGTATGCTAACGTCACAAAAGGTCTGTTAGTTCATTTTCCCCAATTCTTCAGCAGGACTTTGTTTCTGTCATACTCAGTCACACTACAATATTCTTCCAGCTCTGCTTTTTTAGCTGGTTAAATAAAGCCGGAGCAGAAGAAAACCAATTTACAGTTGAGTTGCTGTGGTTGTTGATGCAGCTGTTATGTTTTTGCTTTGGTGACACTGGAAAATCCTGTCCTGTCAGCACACGGCTTTGAATTTCAAATGAAATGAATTAAAAGGTTGCAAAAATGAGAGTCAGACAAACAAAAGAGGAGAGACAGCAAGAGAGACAGAGAGAGACAGTGTGAGGCAGAGCGGCAGGAAACTCCATGCTCCCAGGCACACACAGCTGGCACCAACACAGAAACATCATACAGCCCTGTTATACACACACACACACACACACACACACACACACACACACACACACACACACACACAGATCTGTGAGTGGTAAAAGTAATTTTCTCTTGATGAAAGGCTCAGCTCAATTACTTTCAAAATTCACTTCATCTGTCTGTACATGATCGTGTGTGTGTGTGTGTGTGTGTGTGTGTGTGTGTGAGTGTGTGTGTGTATAGAAAAACAGACACATAAAAAGATGTGTAGTAAGCACATAGTTATTGTAACTCTGTCTTCTGACTAATGGCAGCTGCTTGAGTGCCCCTGAGCCAAATACAGACACCCAAACAGACATTAGGTTGTTATTAATACTGCAGAGGAGAGCTGCACAGGGCAGAACAGAAGACAAGCAGTGGAGTAAGTGAGGACAAGTCTAGCAATATTCCAGATTTTTCTTATACAGCAGATAAAGAACAAAATAATGCCAGCCTTATCCTTTAAGACTAAATCACTCCACATTATCTAGCCTATCTTCATCTGTCGGAGAAGGCGACTGCCTTCCATGGTTCCACTATTAGTACACACACATTCACTTTTACTAACCACACCATCAAGTTAGCCTACAGGCATTACATTGCATTACAATACAGGCATGCAAACTCATCAGGGGTGAAAAGGGTCCTGTGCTTCAAAACAAATCCAAAAGCAAACTGTTTAATTACATTGTGGTTATGATAGTATTAGCATTGCTAATGGTATCTTAGCATAAAGAAAATGGAGCCATAATGGACTAACGATAAGGTTAGTTGGCACTTTGGCTAAGGAGCGCAACTTATGTTCTAATCAAAATGGTAACATTATACACATAATGTTAGACTGCATGGAAATGACATTAGCACCAAATGTTACATTGGCTAGAGTTCACTATATCAAAACAACTCAACTTTATCACTTCAATAAACAATCCATAACTTGACATACTTTCATATAGGTCAGTTAAAGTTATCAAAAAGTTACTGTAAAGCTCGGTATACAATGTGTGATTCTGGGCCATCCCAGACGAAAGATGACCAACGTGAAAGAAACGTGGCAATATCTTTGGTCGTGGCTCTAGAACAGCAGTCCTATGTCGCACAGTGAGAGAGGTTCAAGGACGGCTGTTGTCGCGGTCTTGCCATCAAAGACACCCTGGGATAAAATTCTGACAGTGTTAGAAATTTGGGATGACCATCTCAGTGTGACTGCTGTTACCACCTTCACTGACTAATCAACCAATAGAAATGCAGCATGAAATGACGCACTGGCACTAAACCCAAACAAACAGATGGATAGCAGCTCGCTATGGAGGCAAAACGGGCTAAAAGAAATGTGTGGGATTCCAGCAAAGAGGAAAACCTTGTGGAGATGTGGCAGCAAAAGCCTTGCCTGAAGAAGCGGCTGCCATCTTGCGCGCTCCGCTCTGTTTCCTCAGTGAAAATCATCTGGGCTATTTTAGTGTTTTTCTCCATTTTAACCATCGGTTTTAACTCAGTTCTTAATCGGGTTTTATTGTTTTATGTTTGCTTAATCAAACCCGCCAAGATCACACCAGTTAGTGACCCACCTGTCACGATCTTTGAATCAGACTGCCTTGGCCGCCTATGAGGACGCTTGTCAACGGACCTTCTAGCCACAGAGAGGACTATCCTGAACCTGCCGGAATTCTCAGTCATCTCAGAGGGCCCTGTTTCTGGGCCCGTGCCAGTATGTTTAATTTCTGTGCCTGCTAAGCTGACTGGCTGCAACACACATGATATACTAGCAACACTTTGCTGCCGTAGCTGTTTTTGTGTTTCCCCATCTCATCTGACCTCATCACAAGCCATGCCTTCACTCACCTCACCATCTGGATGTCACAGCTGCCTCTGCCTGACACAGAAAATCTCCGAACTGGACGGGAGGATTTCCATCTTGTACCAGATCAAACATGAAGAACAGATCCTGGACTCCTTGGTCACCATGGGTCCCGCTGTCATCACCACAACCAATGGAGATCTGGATTTGACTGTCCCGTGTCTGGATGTCAATTCTGCCCAACCTGTAGACCACTGGGCCCTGCTGGGAGCTAAGCCCAAGGCACCGATTAGCTCCAAATACTCCATTCTGGTCTCCTGTTGATCACCGCTCTCAATGTCACGCCCCCTCATCACGACCTGGCTGTGTACAGTTCACCCCCTGCCCGGTAACCTGCTCTCCCGCAAGGTGCTGCTCTGCTGGGAAAGACGCCGCTCAGTTGCTTCAACGGTCCCCGGTGAATGTGGTGCACAGTGTGGAGACTGAGCCGAGCAGAGCCGAGCCTACATCACTTAAGCCGCTTATTCCCCCACCACACTGATTGTCCGCGACTCCATAATCAGGAATGTATGCTTCCACAATGCAGTTACTCATTGTTTCCCCGGTGCCACAGTCCGTGACTTCCACAAAAGGCTCCAGGGTTTACTGCCTTCACTCCCGTCGTCCATTAGAAAAGTTATAGTCCATGTGGGAACCAATGACACGGCTTTTCAACAGTCCGAGCTGACCAAATCTGATTTTTGAACATCTTTTTAATTTCCTGAAGCAATATGGAAAGTTTATCTCAGGTCCCATTCCCACATTAGGTCGTGGTCCCGGTTTCTCAAGAATCCTTAGTCTTCAACCCCAGTTGATGAGTTCATTGATAATTTCAACATGTTCTGGAACCGCCTGTCTCTTTTCCAGAGAGATGGCATCCACCCAAACTTACTGGACTCACGAAAGCTAGCCGCTAACATACAGCACGCTGCTCAATCATCTCCACTGTTTACTCACCACATCTCCTCCTCTGAGCCTCCCTCTCCAGTTTTATCTGTGGCTACTGTTGCCAGCACTAGCCCCCCCTGCTGGCTTCCTTTGGCACCTCTTTCACCTTTTCATCTCCCTATTCAGCCTATTGTCACAGACAGGGTCTCCCGTCCTCGCCACACTTTTAAAGGTGTTAATAAACTCAATCTTCTTTACATAAAATGCACCACCGTCTCACCTCCTGTTGCTATGTGTAAGTTGGCCCTCTTAAATGTGAGGTCTCTGTCTAATAAGACGTTCATCCTAAATGAATTTATCTCCTCCAACATTTTAGATTTTATGTTTCTCACTGAAACTTGGTTAATGTCGGGTGAATATAGCCAGCTCTCAGACGTGTGTCCCCCCAACCATGACTCTTTCAGCTTACCAAGACTAAGTGGTCAGGGAGGAGAGACTGCAGTTATTTTCAGAAATCGTCACCAGTGCACACCCATTCCGTCTGACGTTTATACCAGTTTTGAGGTTTTTATGTTCAAAACAGGAGGTACAGATCCCGTATTATGTGCAACTGTGTATCGCCCACCCAAACACAGCCATCTTCCTGACTGAGTTCCCTGAGTTTTTATCATCAGTTGTTTAAAACTTTGACAGAATTTTAATCGTTGGGGATTTTAATTTTCATGTGGACACTCAAACCAATGCCAGAGCTGCTGAACTTCTTGGAACAATGGAATCCTTTAACTTTATTCAGCATTTTTCCGCTCCAACTCATAACCGTGGCCATACCCTGGACTTAGTATTTACACTTGGCCTGACTATTGCCTCTCTGAATGTGGATGATTTGGATGTCTCTGACCACAGGTGCATCATTTTCTCAACCCCATTTCACACTGTCTCAAACCCTACATTACCTGTCCGTTACTCCCACTCTATAAATACATCCACTGCTAGTAATTTCGCTCATGCTTACACTGCCTCCTCTCTTTTTAAAACCGTAATTGGCCATCCCCATCACTTGAGCACAGAAAAACTAATCACAGCATTCAATTCAGTCTGTGGAGACATTATGGAATCCGTTGCCCCTTTGACACTCAAAAAACCGTGCACTAAAAGTCAACCATGGCTAAATAGTCAGACCCATGCTCTCAGGCAACTTTGTTGACAGACAGAACGCAAATGGAAAAAAGACAGACTTCAGGTCTAACTTGACATTTTGAAAGGCACCCTGGCAAACTATCAGCAATGTGTTAAAGCTGCAAGAGTAAAATATTTCGCCAACATCATCTCCAGAAACTCTCAAGTCCAAAAGTGTTGTTTCACACAATAAATTCGGTCCTCAACCCCACTGCTGCTTCCTGTCCTGTTCCGACCACAGCCATTTGTGAGGAATTTTTAAACTTTTTCTCCTCAAAAATTACTCACATTCAGTCGAAAATTTCATCGCCTGCCAGTGATCCCTCCCTGGTGTCTCCCGGCTTTGCCGTCTTAACTGACTTTCAGCTTGTGTGTCTGTCGAAAATTTATTATATTATCTCACACACTAAATCCACCACCTGCCCCTTGGACATTGCTCCTACACTCCTCTTAAAAGACGTGTTGGAGACTGTAGGTCCCACAGTCTCCCTCATTATCAATAGTAGTCTCACAATTGGAACTGTACCATCCTGTTTTAAACATGCTATTGTTCAGCCTCTCATTAAACAGCCAAACCTTGACACCTCTGTATTAAACAATCTCCGTCCCATCTCCAAGCTCCCATTCCTGTCCAAAGTACTGGAGAAAACTGTCTATTCACAGCTTGTGTCTCATCTAGCTAACAACAACATCATGGAGACTTTTCAGTCAGGTTTTAGGGCTTGACACAGCACAGAATCTGCCCTTCTTAAAGTGTCAAATGACTTACTGCTGTCTTTAGATAAAAGGTGAATGTGCCATTTTAATACTGTTGGACCTCTGTGCAGCCTTTGACACTGTTGATCAATGCATACTATTGAACCCTCTTCAAGAACTGGTTGGCATCCAGGGAACTGCCCTCAAGTGGTTTGCCTCCTATTTATTGGACAGGTCTTTTTCTGTTAACATTGGGGGCCTCTCCTCCTCACCTGCCTGTATCACTTGTGGTGTACCTCAAGGTTCCATCTTAGGGCCAATTTTATTTGCACTATGCATGCTTCCATTAGGCTCCATTTTCCGCCAGCACAAAGTCTCTTTTCACTGTTATGCCGACGACACACAAATTTATCTTCCGGTAAACCCAGGGGATTCCAGCTCAGTCACATCTATCCTGAACTATCTCCAGGATGTGAAATCCTGGATGGCAACAAATTATCTTCAATTGAACAATTACAAAAGAGGTTATTGTTTTTGGTCCCCCCAACAACACAGCCAGCATTTTCAGTCACTTAGGACCACTCGCACCATATGTTCATAGCCATGCCAGGAATCTTGGTGTCATTTTTGACTCTGCCTTTAAATTTGACAAACAAATCTACACTGTGGTAGGGCTGCCCAATTATGGAAAAAATCATAATTGTGATTATTTTGGTCAAAATTGAAATCATGATTATGCAAACGATTATGCGGCGCACTTGATGACGTATATTGTTTACGCGACGGCATGCAATTTCTGTCTCTACATGGACGCGCGTTTACAATTCTTCCCTGCTCTCTGTATTATCGGGTTCAGCCCTGATGAACCCAAGCACACACACACCCACACACCACACATGCGCAAGCACACACACACACACACACACACACACACACACACACACACACACACACACANCGCAAGCACACACACACACACACACACACACACACACACACACACACACACACACACACACACACACACAGACCAACCTCTCTCGCTCTCCCTCTGCCATTTTCCACATGCTGTGAAATCTTCCGTGATCACCTGCTCCTCCATTATTCATAGTTCAACTACTTGACTGGCTTGTGGAGTGAACAGAGGAGAGGAGGGGAGGGGGCGGTATTGCGCAGCTTCCATAGAAGACAAAATAACATCTCCAAGCGTCTGTGACCAAAAATCGTTTACCTTTGATTTCATTAATTTTGAAATCGTTTGTCCTCAAACTCGTAATCGTGATCACCAGACAATTAATTGCACAGCCCTACACTGTGGTGAAGGGTTGTTATTTCCAACTTAGGAACGTTCCAAAACTTAAGTCCATCATCTCACACAATGACCTCAAGACTGTAACCACTGCATTCATCTCTTGAAGGCTGGACTACTGTAACTCACTGTACTTGAGTGTCTGCCAATCATCTTTGTCTCGTTTGCAGCTGGTACAGAATGCTGCAGCAAGACTTCTCACTGGTGCCAGGAAAAGAGACAACATCACACCAGTGGTAGCATCCCTGCACTGGCTACCCATCAAATTCATGACTGATTTTAAGGTTCTTTTATTTGTTTTTAAAGCCATACATGGGTTACCACCCCAGTATATCGCTGAACTCCTCTGCCCCAAAGCTCTGGAATAGCCTTCCCCTTTTAATCAAATGCCCCCCCTCCATTGACATTTTAAAGACAAATCTTAAAACGTACATGTTTTCAATGGCCTTTGGTTGTTTGCAGTGATCTTAATATTTTAGCATTTCATCTTCTATTTTCTTGTTCATAATTGTTCTTACCAGTCTTCTTCTGTTTTATATTTGTGTAAATTTTATATTGCTATATATTTGTGTGTCATTCTTTTATCTTGTACAGCACTTTGGTCAGCTGTGGTTGTTTTTAAATGTGCTAAATAAACTTGATTTGATTTGAATTGAAGAAAAAGCAGAACAAAAGAAGAACAAAACATGGAAGGAAATAACAGCGGAGTCGCAGCTGCAAGGTGAGCAACCTAGCAGCTAGCAAACACACATACACAGATTGCTAAAATGTCATTCTGTAGGAGGCTCGAGAGGTGCTCAAGTGTGTTGCACATGCCAAGTACAGAAACTGAGAGCTTCTTCTTTTGTTATTTAAGTGCTCAAATTTTCAAAAACTTGTCAGATCTATACAAATCACACAGATGACCTATCTAAACAGTACGAAGGTGGTAACTCAGGGTGAATTTGTGTACAAAAATCTCTAAACGTTAAGAGTGGGTAATTTTTTTCGTGTAAACATGTACACGGGTTTCACTGCTGGGTGGTGCTATTGCCAGTATATCAGTAAAGCCCCAGTTATCCGAATACCAATCAAACGGGCCATTTAACCAACGCGCCGTTTTAATAGAACGGAGCACGAAGGCTACTGACCTATTGCCAAACTCGGTCTCACACCATTTCTTGTATATTCACAGTTGTTACTGGCCAGCTCTTCGCTTTAATACGGTGGCCGTGTGCATCTTCACTTTGTTTCCACCGCAACCGCTTGGCTGTTCACCGGTTACAGTGTTGCGTCGGTGTATGTGTGTGTGTGGAGGAGATCAACACTGGCGCAGAGCGCAGAGGAGAACCGATACCGTTAGTGCTTATCATTACTACGGTCTTTGACAATGTAACCCAGAGGCTAATTTAGTACCGGGTTTTGGTACCCATCCTTAATCAAAACACAAACGAAGTGAAGCTTGTAGAAATTAAATAAAGTCTGCAGCGGGAGACACACTGACACGCAAGTGTGGAACGCTGCATGTGTGTGTTCCACCGATCAGTGTTCCTCGGCACACAGCCCCGCCCCCCAAGAATTCCGGGTAATCTGAAAAGTCCTACCCTCCTACTAGGTACTTTTTTCAGGAAAAGTTTGGGGGTGAGGGAAAGTTTTTTACCTGGGTAGTTTCAGTGGAAATGCGCCAAGGTTTTTCAAAATCCCAGGTAAATGAGAAAAGTTCCTGCAGTGGAAAAGGGGCTAATAGGGACAGGGGTGTAAATCCGCTCATGTGTCACCCTTTACTACCCATCCCTTGATTCAGACAAGTGATGAGTATCTAGAGAAATCTGACATGTGCACAAGAAATGTCAAGCCAATGTAGGCAACAGTGTTAATGATATTTTCATTGGGATGAGCAAAAACTGTGAGCAAAGACGCTCAGCTCTTAAGCATAGGTCAAATGTGTGATACACATATTATCTGTGGTATGTATGTACGTGTGTGTCTTTGTGGTACAATTCCATCCTACCACCAACAGTCCTGTCTAAGTGTGTGTGTGTGTGTGTGTGTGTGTGTGTGTGTGTGTGTGTGTGTGTGTGTGTGTGTGGGCATGCGCGCGCATGTATGTACATGCCTGGGGTGGTGGGGAGAATAAGACCTTTATTCATGGCACTCCTGCCTTTCTTTTCTTTAATCAGAGCAGAAAACCCCGACATGTATGTGTCTCCCACTCACTCACTCACTCACTCACTCACTCACTCACTCAACTTCTAAAATGTAGGAAACCATGCATGCTTCCTCCTTCAAAACACCAGGATAACCACACACCTCTACACATATCACATGGGTCCATTCTAACTCCATATACTACTCTTTATGTGGGGAAACATTGGATTACAGCAGCTCATCAATCCAGTGCATCACAGCCTCCTTTCCAACCTTTATTTTGAGCAAAAGTGGCGTTTCATATGAGGTACACCAGTCAGACCCGGTCATGGCCAAAGTGCCAAGAAATACACTAAATGGTGCAATAAATAAATCTGGTACAGGTAAAAACTATTTGATGCTTGTAATTTTAAAAGTTAGATGAACCTTTGTATGTACACAGAAAAAGTAGAATTCTTAAGCTCTGCACCATCCCATTTATACTCCACCTCTGCCAGCCCTTTCCTTCTGTGCACTGCTGCACAGTGCACAGAGATGCGCGCGCATACACACACACACACACACACACACACACACACACACACACACAAAAGAGTATAGGTTTGCATATGAACAGTGGGGACACATCTTTACCAATATTTTGGGAGAACAGAATTTACCCTACCAATATTTAAGCCAACTCATTAGCATTATCTTTGGAGTGAAGTCATATTAGATAATTTTTTTTTTATTTACTTTATTAATCCCCCTGAGGAGAAATTCAATGTTTTCACTCTTGCTTGTCAATTACTCACAGGTCCGAAAGACACACACATGCACAAACAGGACCTATACATGCACAAAGTGGAGAGATGTCAGAGTGAGGGGGCTGCCCTTGGTGAGGCGCCCCGAGCGGGTGGGGGGTTCAGTGCCTTGTTCAAGGGCACCTCGGCAGTGCCCAGGAGGTGAACTGGCCCCTCTCCAGCCACCAGTCCACGGGGACTCGAACCGGCGACCCTCCAGTTCCCAACCCAAGTCCCTATGGACTGAGCTACTGCCGCCCTCAAAGAGGCTACGTCTCCAAAACTACCAGTAGGCATGCTATCATTTGACTGAGCTATCTAATGGCTGATGTCATGTGGGGCAAATATTGCCAGACATGGAGGAGGGCAGAGCTGTCATTTAGTGCTGACAGCAGGGCTGTTAGTCCACATTATTGCCTGCACTGTACACACATCATTGTCTATACCCACGTTTTGTATATCATGCCACCAAAAGAGAGCGGGGACATCAGGAGTTTTTTCACCCTCCAGAGCACAGGTAGGCTAATAAGTAGTAAACTACCTAGCCAGTAGTCATGTTGATTTAAAATTAAAACAGGGCTCAAAAGGAATGGTGTCTCATACAAGAAATATGAAGATTCTGAAATGTTCCTGCAACACCGGTCCATCTTTTTCCCAGGTGTGACATTGTGAAAACCAAATTGGCAGAAGGCGATCTAGTTAGCAGTTTGCAGGGAAGTAGGCAGACGCAGCAGAGTCCTGAGGGGAGTTTAGCTAACAGACTGAGATCAAATAAATGTTTTGTTACTCAAGTCCATCAGCTGAGTGCGATTTGGAGATTAAAGTACTTTTGAGTTCACACCAGTATTTACAACTGACAGCCCTACAAAAACTAAAGGCTGTCCATGAGTGAGTAAAGCCCTGTTTCCACCAAACTCTTTAAGTATAGTACCTTTAGAAACAAAAGTAACCCTTCAGACATGGTACCTAGACCCTTGGTCTGTTGAGCTTTTCCACCAAACAGTACCCTTAAATGTGGGCAGGGTTGCTGTCATTCACTGCTCCGTCGAGCACTCACTGTATTTCCTTATCGCCGGTGACATAAAAGTCTGCACCTCGTTTACTGTCCAGAGAATGAGGCTGCACGCCAAGATTTTCAGAGCAAAATAGAACAGGCTGCAGTGAGAGTCTCTCCTGATGGGATTTTTAAAATGAGCGGGTTTGTTAATTTAGTCCTTCTCAGGCAAGCACAGTGGTTTAGTGTTGCCATAGCCCACAGGAATAACACTCTACAACGCTTTTTTTCTCCAAATGAGGATTAGAATATATGCAGTTCACATAATCCAGTCGAAATTAATATATATTTTTTAAACACTTGAAGATCAACTCATTACTAAAAGTGTATGTCATCCAAGAGAGATATTACAAACTCATGGAATGGTCAAAGTAATCATATTGAAATTTAAGGTGTGTTGATGGGTTTACGTCGTCAGCTCATGCCTTGAGTGACATTAGAAGTCAATGTTCCACCTCAAAAGTTGCTGGCAGTCAGCCCAGTGAATTAAGTTATTTTTCTCTCAGTCTACAGCGACTACGAGAGGCAGCAAAACATCATTTCATTTTGTAGTTATAGTTTACTAATATATGTAAAACCTGCCATAGTATGAACAGTGGTTACATAAGCCTCAAAACCAGCCACAACTCAGCTCTGACCAAGAGTGACTGTGCTTTGACCAATCAATGGACTGCAGTGTTTCTAGCTCCACCTTTTGGTACCAGATGTATGTGCTAGGTACCCCCAACAGAGGAATGACCAAAATTGGGAATGGTACCAACCACAACTTTTCACAGTGGAAAGGCAAAAAATGCGTACCAAACTGAAGCTAACCGTACTGTACCGCTTGGTGGAAACAGGGATTAAGTGACTGAGTGAGTGATGAAGTTACATCATTGGTTAAAGTGAGACGTAAGTGTTGGTTTTTACCTGCTGAGAGCTGCTCTCAGGAAATTAATAAGCGCTGATAGGCTGACAGAGCTGTGGACGCTAAAAGTCCTGTATTACTGTATTTCTGTAACCAGTATAGCATGATAAAATTACCAAGCTAGATGGCCAACTAGCCAGCAAATACATGAGTAACATTCACCAACTTCACGTTTCATCCACACAGCCTTGTCACAGTGTAGGAAAGGACATTGCTATCATCAGACAAGGGAGAACTTTGTTCAGCTCATTTCCTACAACCACTGTAACGTCAGCATAAAAGCATGATGGAATTAGCAAGATAGCTAGCAAACTAGCAAGCTGCAGTAAAAATGGCAGTTTTGGACAGAGGAGATAGAGAATCAACTCATCAATTTGTTTGAGGAACATGTCTGTATGACACACAAGCCCATGTATTGTGTATGTATGTACCTTATTGACTACTACATGTTGCAATGTCAGAACGGGTGTCACCACAATGACAAAACTCTCCTGTTGGTAATCAATCAGAGCCCATTGGAGGTTTTATAACGTATTGTTATTGGCAGACCTTGGCTCCTTTTAGTGGACGATGGCTGCGCAGCCTCCACCAGTCATGCAGAGACGTACAAAAAAGTCCTTTTTTCAAATTAAAAGCCCTCTAACATTTTATGCTCAGTCCAGTTGTATACTAGCTTTTGGCCTCAACTTGTTTCAACAGGGGTAGCAATAATAATATTGATTGATTCTTGAGTGATTCTTGTAAGATCTTTCCACCTGGGAGTCGTTTGTCCAACTCATATCAAAAAATCTTTATATATCACTCTGACAACCGGCAACTTACCAACTACACCACTTGAGTGCTCCAAACATCAGACCTGACAACAATCACCTGTTCATGAAGAAACATGAATACTTTGCTCTTTTTGGGGAATTGCGCCCTCACTGCCACCACCACCACCCCCGTGCCAGGCAAAAAATCATAAACAGATGGAGGCTCTCTTTGGGCTGTGGCCGACCCAGTCAAAAAGGAAAAAAAGAATGCCAAATACACCATATATATGCCAAATGTCCATTCATCCGGAAATCAATAAAAAGTATGTTTAGAGCCTGCACGAGAGCAAACAACACAAGCATCCTGAATTTGTATTTGCGGAGGTGTGAATTGAGGAAACGTAAGTCCAGAATAGGACGTAGTGAACCTCCCTTTTTCGGAACGAGGAAATATCGGGAGTAGTAGCCCTGATCTATTTCTCCCACCGGCACAATTCGAATTGTCCCCCGGCTTAAGAGAGAAGAGATTTCGCTCTCCAAAGCATGGCGGCTTCCCCTGAGGCCTCTGAAAACACTGCCATTGAAAGACGGAGGTTTCGCTGAAAACTGAAGCTTGTAACCCCTGGCAACGGTTGTAAACACCCAGGGGTGAACTGCGCATGCGCGCCATTCTTCCTCTTTGACAGCCAGAGGGCCTGGGGGGTTGAAGCTCAAAACTGGGGCAGCTGCGCTCTCTTGCGGCGACAGTCTGCACTGCACTCTTTTGTTTTCTCTCTTTTGAAATGCTCGCTGTGCCCTTGGCTGAATGCCTGGCTGCGACAGCGGATTCTTTAATGACAAAACCTGTGAGGTGCTTCGTGTGAGCTTTAACTGAGTCATTCCCACTTCCCTCTGAACTGACCATGTTAGGTGAGTGGGGGGACATGAACTGGGGAGCACTTTGTTTAATTACCTACTGTAACTGGTCTCAGATTGTGCCTTTTTTGTCGTGTGTGAAATGTTTGACGCTCAAAATTTCCTGGGGGAGGACGCCGAGACCCCACCCTAAATTTGTCCCCTAACTGGAGCTTGCCACCAGGCCTGAAAAATTTTCTAGGGGAAACACTGCATCTTAACGTCACTGTTGCATGGAACGCGATGTAATGTGAACAAAGAAGAATAGGCTTTGATTAAAGCAACACTTACCTTTCTGGAAATTTTACACTTTTCTTTGTTTAGGTTAAAATGCTATTAATAAGCTGATGGCACACTAAAATGTAAGTGAATTCCACTTGAGATAAAAACTCATAATTATACCATTCTCATATGGTTCTAAGAAAACTCCGACCAATCATAGCATTCGGACCGAATGCTATGAATAACAGTGGCACTTCGTTTCTGCATGTTAAAGCAGCCAGCCAACTGTCTGTCAGCAAAGCCAACAACATATAAAAGAAAAGACATTTACATCACAAAACATTAATTTCACCACATCTAAATGGATAGCCCCTTTAAATGTGGCGCTAAAAATGGAGCTCTGGACTAAATATATAAGGTTTCTTGTATTTCACTTCACTTTGCGTTAAAAAAAGATAAAAGAAATACTGATAGACATGTTTTATAAATATATGTACATTTGTGTTACAGGTTCAAAAATTTTCAAAAAGGGCCCATTTGCACCATGGGAAAGATTATTTTTCAAATGAAGCTATTGAGAGACATGTTATTGCCCAAGACTTTTCTGAGAAGTTCATTTCTTACCTTATTTTTTTTTATATGAAAGTAAGTTGTAGCACTCAACCGGTTAGCAACCGGTTAATGGGTGTTGGGCTATCGAAAGCAAAATGAACTCAAACTGACATCCCTACTTCACACCATCACATGACTTCGCACCACACAGCTGTTTGCTTCCTTATTATATAATTTTATTCAAATGTAGTTTCTAAGCAATGTTATTGTAAACAAATTGGAATACTAAAGTACTATATGAGGTTAAACAAAATCATAGGCAACACATTTAGGGGCCGTACACATGCCCGTCTTTAACCACCTGGAAAACGCAAGGTCAGGCGCTGGGCGCTACTTTTGTTACTTTTTTGAGCCAACTTTGAAGAGCGTGACAGCAGGTTGCATCTGACAAGCACCATATTACAGTCTCTTAACCCGAAATCCTGAGTGCAGAGTTGATCTTCTTCGAGGCGCTGTTTGTAAGTGTGTGGGCATATCGTCCGTAGGACAGATGTAAAGCTCTTGCAGCCCTGCACCAAAAGAGTAACTTTTCTGTGTTAATCACAGACTTTACAGAAGAAGGAAAAGATATCTGCCAGCTGTAATTGGCTGTTCCTTGTCACATGACATGTGGTGCACGCTTCTGACTTCCAAAAGTTGAACTCTGTTCATCTCAGGTTGCAGCCGTCGCTCCGTGAAAAACACGCACCCAGGAATGCGTGCGCCTCACAACGGCGTCGCTCTGGTGTTTGGGCGTGAATATGAGGGTGCAACAAACGCGGCATGTGCACAGCCCCTAATGATTCATGTGTTAGAGTGGCCTACCCACCATATACTCAGAAGTCTGCTGTTGCTCAACCAATTGTGGGCACAACATGAAAACTTAGGAAGATGTGAATAGGTTACGTTTCTCAGAACATATTAAAAAATGACAAATATCTGACTTTTTTTTTTTTTAAATCAAGGTTGGAAGACATAACATCACCTGATATGCATATTTATTTTGGACCAACAGAATTAAACTTGTGGATACCCTTGTTTGTAAGCTTGGGTCAGCTTATGTGTCAGCTTTAAGGACCCCTGTCTCCTAAATGATTGGTCATTCTGGTTAATCAAACCATGTTCTAAGACTCTCATATAGGTTAACATGTAGGACAAAATTGGTTCAAACAAGGAGTGAAGTCACAAAGCGACTGACTTATGACATAGTGCCCTCTTGCTCTCAAAATTGCACAGGCATAAAAGGTGCAAAAATAAAATGTAGGAAAGCACTAACTAAACCAAATTATTTGGTTAAAACTAGAGACTGCGAGACACTGGAATTACATTTATCCCATTCACCTCCGTTATTACAAATACAATCACATTTTTTATGATGTGATTTGTTCAGTGTGGCTCGTGCTACTGGAATGTGACTAATCAATTATAGAATTGAACCTGAATGCATGACACACTCCAACACACTAAGATTGGGATGTCATGACGACGGACATCATCAATGTCTCGTGCTGAGTGGAGGTGGTCGTGTCGTATAATGCCAGTGAAAACACAATCACAAGCACATGAAAATAAGTCGGCCTAAACCTAAGCAGACATAGAGAGTAGAGGCCTTACCCAGGTATTTGATGGTGAATCCCCGTGGCGGATTGAGGGACCTCCGCATCCAACCCTCCCTCAGCACCTCCAAATGGTCCTCCTTCCCCTGGATCAACAAAACATGCTCGTCTATCCATCCCAAGAAGAAGGTCTCGGACACAGCCTCGGTAATCCTCTGGTTCCACACATGTTGCTGGGTATTTTCTGCTTTGAAGTCGGCAAAAATCTCATAGCCGGTGTGGTGTCTCGGCAACGCGTCGCTCTCTGACACCCCGGCCGCCCCCACCGCCTCCCCAGCCCCGACCCTGGACAGTACTATGGCCAGGGAATGGGGAGCTATCTGCAGGAAAGACTCCATTGTCGCGTCGGCCTTCTAGCTGACTATCGAATCCAGTATTATCATTGTATTTATCTATCGGAGACACCGTCAGGCTTAATGGGAAACAAACACTCCATATTAGCTAGCAGGGTGTGTAGCTACAAGCTACGCTCTGCAGCAGCCGCATAGCCTTCTACTGTATTTCCATGATGCTAGCCTGCTAGCTCCCGTTAGCTCCTTAGCCTTACATGAAACCCATTGCTACACCTTAAAGGTCCGTATTCTTCTCCGGACGTAACGTTAATATATCGCCCCGTAACCGAAACCGACGTTTACTGATGAGTCATGTCGAGCGCTGTCCACTAGAAAAAAGAGATGACATTCGTGATTTTCGGTGTAACTTACACCTCGTTGTGTCAGGTACCTTGGACTATGGCTAGCTAGCTGAATGCTAACGTGTTAATGAATTCACCCAGGCAACAGATGCGGAGCCCCCCGTTTCTCGTCGGCAGGCTACAACCGGGTCTCGTGGGACACCTGGGTGTTTTTTCGCCAGCCGTCACAGTAAACGAGGAGGTAAGATATCTCCAGTCACTGGTGAATACGGTCCTGTCCCGCGCCTGACACGCTTCGGTACGGTGCGCGAGAACACAGCTGGATGCAGGAGCGTCTCATCCAGGTACAGTGATGGCAGGCATCGTTACGGAGCTGCGTAAAGGCACCGTAAACAGCACTGAATACTCAATCTTCCGGACACATTTTCAAATTAAGACTTAACGCAACAAGAAATTGGTAACACATAACGGAGTATTTCCAAGTAATATTCTTGTAAGAAAAGAATGTAGCTTTCCAAACTGAGTCTGTAACTAATTTTTCAGTTGTTTGAGATATTTAGGAAAACTACTTGTTAGGGACTGTTCGTTACTTGTAAGGTGTGAGAAGGTGGTGCAAAACAAGGGAGGCATGTCAAATATTTTTTTAAGCACTGGGGAGGGACATGCAACTTTTAATGGTTGTATTTTGTATTTTGAATATCCTCTGAAACCTGTCAGTCGATTTAAAATGCATATTTTCTTTAAATATTACCAAATTTGCACCATTTATCATAATGAGAAACTGTGAACACAGGAATTATTGCTGGATTTTCAAATTTCAGACAGTCCATTAACATATCACGTGCAATGAATGCTCCTATCAGGAAAGAACATAACCAAATAAGATAAAAACAAAAAACAAAGTCACACTCCAGCTGGCCCCCTCCTCTGATCAACAAAGAACAGTCCCTCAGACACAGTCATTGTCGACATATACTTTGTGGATGTGGATATTGTAGTCTATTCTTCTGCTCTCTGAGTGACTGCGAATTTCAATTAATTATTGAGTTTTTATTGATGTGGATACTTATCTTACCTTCATGAAAAAAATAATCAGAAAACAAAGATGCTATGAAATGTACAGGTTTACTCATCTAAATCCTCTGTGTAACATTTCTGGATAATAAGTCTACATCCTCCTGTAGCCTACTACTTTTTTTGCCTTACATCAACTTGTTACACAATTATTAATTAATGTGGATTCAGGTAATGTCGGGCACTTTATGGTTTATGCCTATGTAGACACACAAAAAAGGGAACTCATTCCAGTGATTATTTTAGGCCTTTTAAACATTTCACATTGGAATTTCCCCTCAAACAATGTAATACAATTATGGCATTATAATAACATACAACCAACTATCAATTATTTTGAACAAAATTTTATTTTAGTTCTGTCAACATGTTAATAATGTTATCAGAATGATAAAAAACGATCAGGATGAAGTAAAATAAATTACGTTTCAATCATGTAACCAATCAATCAGTCTTGTCTGAAAGTAGTTATTTAATGTTTCCATTTTTATCACCATTTCATTTTAATCATGTCGATATTTTAATCATGTGAGCAGGGACCAGGAAGTTCACCCACTAATAGCTATGGTGGGTGAAAACACTGATCTTGAAAGTTGTTTGTTAACATAGCTTACATGATGTGCCTGCCAATATGTAGATAAGATCATCTAGATTTAGGCCAATGTCTCTGTGTGACTGTAGTTTATAGACTACAATGCTGGGTGCAAGGGTGGGGTTGTGACAGGGATCAAGTGTGAGGTGTGACTTATAGGCATGCAGTTTACAGTTTTATAGCATAAATAAAAACACAAAATGGTGTCCCACTTTATCTGAACAATGGTTGCCTGAACACATTATGTAACATGTTCTGGTAATATGGGACGGTGACATAAAACGTTTTTGGTGTTGTTATTTTATAACCACAAAGCAGTATTTTACACATTTTTGTGTGTTTCAGCAAGTGGTTAAATCACTTCCTTATGATCCAGTAGTGCAGGTTGTAACCTAATTTAAATTCCATTAACAGCCTTATCATTTAGAACTACAATGTCATATGCTGCTGAATTTAATGTGCTGGCACTGCACAGACTACTTGCAAAGACACATGATGTCAGACCAATCTTAACCATTGTTTAGTGGAAAGAAGGGTTGTAGCAACAACTGACCCTTCACTAAGTCCCACCCCTTTGTGATGGTCTGTCAAGTTGTTGGATTTAGCATGGAAGTCACACTGTAACTAACTGCACTCCCTGTAGAAATATGATCACATTTTAGGAAAATCCGATTTCAGAGAGAAGAAGAGAGTGGGGTCTATGATATGTGTTTGAAGGATATATTCAGCATGTCAACCTCACTCAGCAGCAAAAACAGGTTAAAAAGATCACATCATCTGGCGATTGAGACAGAAGACAATGAACATAAAGGGAATCTCTGCCAATATTCAACCAGCTGTGTGTCATCACTGTGTGCAGATAAACAGTGTTTGGCTTCCCTCCATGCCACCAGTGCCTGGACCTTCGCTGCCAGATGGGCAGGGTGCTCTGGGGGGAGCCAAACAATGTTCATCTGCACACACTGATGACACATGGCTGGCTGAATATTGGCGAAGTATTCCTGTTTCCCTTAACTGGTCCTTGTAAAGTAGGGTAGGCCTTTATTTACTGTTATAAGCATTAAAAAGCAACAGTAGCATGTGTATACATTCAGTAGCTAGTTAGCTAACCCTACACCTTTCAGGGTTTGATTTTGGTTTTGGAACAGGGACGAAACATGAATCTCCTTCCTACCTCTCCAGATAACGAGTATCATTAATCCACAGACACAACGTTAAGCTCAAAATCCACAAAACCAGCCTGAGACTGAAGGAAGTCTTAAACAACAGCATGAGAGTCTTGTCAGAGCTGGCTGATGCTGTGCTATGATTGGCCAGTCTGCGTTGGAGGGGCGAGACTTAGCGAAGGGTTACTTCAAGATCAGTTTTGATGATTGGCTGTTGATTTGGCACATATCAGAACATTACAGTGCTTATCTGATCCACTTTACCTGATGTCTCACATAGGGTCCCTCTTCATTCATAGCAAATCTGTTATATATGCTACAATTTTGCAACTTTGACCAAAATGTAGCCCCACCTAAGAAATGGTTGGATGCTTTGAGCTGCAGGAATTAAGTCTATCACTCTATTTCCTCAAAAAAAGTAAAACTTATTAAACCCCCCTAATCTCCTCTCAAATGTTTTGCTCAGTTGACATCAGACTTGCTACACCACATATTCAGACAATCCTCTACAAACAATCCAGCCAGATTTTTTAAATATCAAAACTTGATTCCACAGTGCATTGAGGTGCTTTAGTGTAAACAGCACTGTAGACAGCTACGGCCAGTTCTTGCTAAATAACTTACTGATTAAAAAGAAAAATAATAAAAATAAAAAAATATGTCATGGTAGAAGTATAGTGTGCTAAATTTCAGAATTTTGTCTTAAAACAGAATTTAAAACTATAGCAGTTTAAAGAGCATAGTTAAACATCAGTTTGTCTTATGGAGCAAGTCACAAGTCAGTCCTGATAAAGAGTGTGAGAATGGAACAAAAGGAAGGAGATGAAGCAGCAGCTGCAGCAGAGAAGGAGCTGCATGTGTGTCTGTGGCCGCAAGAGGGCAGAGCAACAGAGAGGTGACAGTCTGCACTCAGCTCACACTCTGGAGGTGCTATGCGTTATAAATGTTAACAGCTGCACAGCCTGCACCTGGGCTGGGTCCAGTATTCACTTAATGCCTGCATCCAGCCCTGGGTGGAGGTGGGACAGAGTGAGGCCTGGGAGTTGGAGAGGCTCCCCCAGAGCCAGGGGAGCGAGGTGGGAGGGAGGGAGAGGGACAGACAGAGTGCTGGGTGAAGTGAGGGTGGAGGAAGAGTGATTAATTCCCCCTTTAATGCCTGCATCCAGCGCTGGGTGGAGGTGGGAGAGAGTGAGGCCTGGGAGTTTGAGAGGCTCCCCCAGAGATGGGAGAGAAAAAGGGGCCACAAACAGACTCAGAGCTGGGTGAAGTGAGGGTGGAAGAAGAGGGATTAATTCCCCCTTTAACAGTCCAAATGCACAACAGTCAATCAAATTAAGGTTCATGTCCTTATGTCTGGCACTGACTGTGTTTACAAGGTCTTTAGTATCCCGGTTTTGAGGCTTATCCCTGCTTTGAGCATATCCGGGATATGATGTTTACATGGAACACAGAGAAACCCGGTTATTCATATCCCTGTATACATGATAAATACCAGTAACCCGTTTTCTGATCACTGCATCCTATCTGCGCAGGCATGTGTTTCGTCTTTTACGTCTTTTGTTTACAACAGATTGAGCAGGAAATGTGATATATTTATTATATTTAGAAGTAAGACAAAAATGAGACCTCTGTGGCTTCTAGCGGGCTTAGCGTTAGTAAATACTCACGTCGCATTACAGCTATGGCTCATCCACTTCATCTTCAGCAATGGGAGGAGAGAGCGACACCGAATATTGAATACGTCACCAACTTTGATAGGTATTTGGCTGTCACTGCCACCACGCACTACAAGGCAACAGTGGATGAAAATACGTAGCCGTGACTGGTGGGATAGGATCGTTCTCATGGAGTTTACAGATTCAGAGTGGAGAGAAAACTTCAGAATGAGTAGGGCATCCTTCAGCCGGCTGTGTGACGTAGGCCTAGTTGAACCATTCATGAAACCGGGATAAAGCGTATACATGCTCCAGTATCCCGGCTTCTATCGGAGTACTCCAGGTGGCAAAACCGGG
>NC_065509.1:385223-414642 GCF_006386435.1 Epinephelus moara | reverse complement strand
CATTACAGCTATGGCTCATCCACTTCATCTTCAGCAATGGGAGGAGAGAGCGACACCGAATATTGAATACGTCACCAACTTTGATAGGTATTTGGCTGTCACTGCCACCACTTCTATCGGAGTACTCCAGGTGGCAAAACCGGGTTTCTTGAAACCGGGAAAAGGGCATAACCTGGTTTCTGAATTTGGGATATGGTGTTTACATGCACAAACACAAAAACGGGATAATTAAAAAACCCAATCAAAACCGGGATACTAAAGACCTTGTAAACACAGTCATTATTGTACAATTTAAGTTTTAAATCATTATTTTTAGTATTGTTATTATTATTGTAAATTAATAAAAAAAAATTGACAATTAGTAGTATTAAACTAATTAACTAACAGATTATTTCCTGCAGAGTTAGTTACATCAGTTTTTCTAATTTTTGTAAGTTATTACAAAATAAATAAAGACTTCAAATCAAATCAAATCAAATCAAGTCAAATCAAAGTATACAATTCTGTCCCTAATATTTCTTAGAAGAAAGAAGATCGAGACTGTTTGATTGATATATATATATATATATATACATACACACTGGCCATTTTATTAGGTACACCTTGTTAGTACTTGGTTGGATCCCCTCTTAAAATCAGAACTGCCTTAATTCTTTGTGGCATAGATGCAACAAGGTGCAGGAAAGATTCTTCAGAGATTTTGGTCCAATTTGACATGATGAACACACTTGCTGCAGATTTGTCGGCTGCACATCCATGATGTGAATAAAATTCCCCACACCATTACACCACCACCACCAGCCTTAACCGTTGATACAAGGCAGGATGGATCCATGCTTTCATGTTGTTTACGCCAATCCTGACCCTACCGTCTGAATGTCGCAGCATTCAGATTTTTCTAATCTTCTGTAGTCAAATTTTGGTGAGCCTGTGCCAATTGTATTCTCAGCTTCCTGTTTTTAGCTGACAGGAGTGGTATCTGGTGTGGTCTTCTGCTGCTGTAGCCCATCTGCTTCAAGGTTCAATATGTTCATTCAGAGATGGTCTTCTGCATAGCTGCTTTGGTTGTTACAAGTGGTTATTTGAGTTGCTGTTTCCTTTCTATCATCTTGAACCACTTTGGCCATTCTCCTCTGACCTCTGGCATCAACAAGGCATTTTCACCCAGAAAAAATGCCTGGATATTTTCTTTTTTGGACCATCTTCTTTAAACCATAGAGATGTTTGTGCATGAAAATCCCAGTAGATCAGCAGTTCCTGAAATACTCAGACCAGCCCATCTGACATCAACAACCATGCCACGTTTAAAATCACTTAAATCACCTTTCTTCCCTGTTTTGATGCTCGGTTTGAACTTCAGCAGGTCGTCTCGACCATGTCTACATGCCTAATTGGCTATTTGCATCAACAAGCAATTGAACAAGTGTACCTAATAAAGTAGTCAGTGAGTGTATATATATATATATATATATATATATACATATACACACGGTGAAGCTTTGGTGATCCCTTGTGGTGGAAGTCTGGACCATAAGGACCACCAGCATCTAGTAAATCAAATGTGATGTATGATTGTGATATATGGTAATTCATACAAATTTAATAAATTTAACTTTTTATTTATTACAGTACAGCAGTACAGCAGTACAGGTATCTGTCAGTGTAATGTGAGTAAAATGGATTGATAATCCCAACATTATAAAACTGGAGTCAGACTAAAGATCAAGACAGAACCATTCACAGATTATTTGGGTTAGATGTTGCCCATGGTAATGATAAGTAATAATGATACATTGTATTAACAGAGCACTTTTAAAGAAAGTCAAAGACACTTTATATAACCAGTTAAATCCTGTGTCATGTGTCCTTCATGTAACATGTGATAGGAAAAAAGATTACTGAATAAATGTAATTTAATGAAAATTAAAAAAAGATTGGAGGATACTAACATGGTAAAAATGCTACATAAGTGAAAGACTGAGTCCATAGCCATAGACTTTACAGAACATGTTAAGAATGTCATTAAAGGAATAATACCGTTATTACAAATTAAATTTTTGTAGCTCTGGCCTTAGTTTTTATCTGTTATAATAACATTGTACTTAACAGTACAGCTGCTGAGATATGTGAACATGGTGATATCACTACGCACAAGCAGCATGAGCAGTCAGATGACCACCCAGTTATTACGTAAAGATAAAATTTATTACACAAACTGTCCATTGTAAATAATCCCTTGCACTTTCCAGACCAAGATCCTGCTTCAACTTTGACCTGCTTACTCACTGTGGCTGTGTGCACAGTTTTACACTGAGAGATGATTAGCAACATTGCAGATGCGCTCACTTTAACGGTGACCATTAAATAAAGTGACTTAAATAATCTGGACAAACTGTAAATTTGTTTTTACCCTGTCTGATCATTAGATATGTGTTTCTTGACCTTGCATATTTCTTTTCACTGCTGTCATATATTTCCAGTTTTTGAGCCATTATATTGGTGAGAGCAACATTATCATAACTGATAGAGCCAATGGTCAGAGCCATGTCAATAAAATCTAGTTTTAATAAACCACTTGCCCTTTATGCCCCAGTGGTTGGTCAGTACTTCAAAAACATTGTCAGTTGACATTTGCACTCTTGTTGAAGTAGCAGTCTATCAACATTAATTTGTCTCTCAGGACACTGATGGTAAATTGAGCTGCAATGTGTTTGACATCTCTGTGCGATGCACCAACACAAACCACACATAACACAGAACATCACATCATTTGGTGCCCACAGCGCATACTGAACCCATCATGCAGACAGAGGAAGTCGAGGTACAGTAGCTGGAATGTGAGTGTGCACAGAAAATAAAACTGCTGTTTTTCTGGAGAGTCAACAGCACCCTGGCTGTGTGTTGGCCTTTATGGCCCTTGCAATTAATTGGACTTTATAAAATTGGCTCTGAGTTGTTGACTAACTTTGCTTACGGTGTAGAAAATAAACCATTATTAAAAGTGCTAAAAATCCAGGAATACACTTTGGCATTTATACTTTATGGCTGTATCAAAAACATATACCACCGTGCCATATTGAACCATGGATTTTGTAAATGTAAACTGTTATATACCCCTACCCTGAATACATTAAATTTGAGTTCATATTAGCAGTCAGTGATGCTGAGACAGGAGCGGCACTCAGTGGCTCAGACAGAGAGTGGATACAGGTGTTCCAGCTCAGACAATTTGAGCAAAACAAATTTTTTGTATTGTTTGACCATTAAAACATGTAAACATGTTCTAGTTGAAACCTCAAATAAAAGTACGAACCTGAAAACGAGCAGAATAGGTCCTCTTTAAACAAACAGCACCCAAGATGTGTTGGGAAGCCAAAACAATGTTCCCTAAGGAATCAAGATGGGCTTCAGGCACAATTGATAGTCTTTACAAAATTAATAACTCAGTCTAAAAACAATTTGAAAGCTAGCTATATGGTTGATGTTCTTTTGGCTTGAAGCAAGAAACTTTATACGGTTGCAGAGGAGCTTATCTTGCCTAGTGTTGTGGGTATGTGGAGTTACTAGAGGAGGCAGCGGCAACCAAAATTCAGCCAGTACAACTCTCCAAATATACCATGAGCAGCATTATTGTTGACATGGATGATGACAGAAAATGCCAACTTGTGCAAAGAATAAAGGCAAGCCTATACTTTGCCATACAGCTGGACAAGTCTTGAGTGTCTCTTTCACTGAAGGTAAGCAGAATATATATCTTGGTCAATATAGCTGGCAGTGGCATGACACATATTTACAGCCCAGTTTTATTTCTCATATTTTTGTCATTTTATATATTTTTTGCTAATTTGTTTGGAAAATGGAACAAAACATTTGGAATGTTGGAATGTTTGGAAGAACCCCTGGTGTAGACCACATGATGTTGGCATGATGTTCACCCCCAAAAGCACTGACTTCCATACTTAGTAGGTATAATGAACACTGTTGGCATCTGAAGAAATGTATAGGTCCCTTAATCTGTCTGTGTGGCAGACAAAGAGAGTCGGAGTCAACATGGCACAAAATATCACAGATGTTGGACCCATCGAGTGTGCGGACATTGGCAGATCAGAAATTCTTTAGAGCTATATCATCACTGAATTTATGGGCTTATGGACATTTTGGTGGCATCTCGACATGCTGACTGCCAACTCTGTCAATACACCACTCTTTACTTCACCACACCACAGACTTTATGGGTTGTAGCTACTGCTGTAGGCATTTAAGCTCCGTGCCGGAGACAGTTCCTAGAGTGCACTGGCTACACACACAGTGACAAGGCTAACTGTTAGCATAACACAGTTAACATTACCTAACAAGTATTATTATTATTAATGATTAACGAGTTTAACAACGAGGGGCGGCACGGTGGTGTGGTGGTTAGCACTGTCGCCTCACAGCAGGAGGGTTCCTAGTTCCTGGTTCGATTCTGGGTGTGGGAGCCCTTCTGTGCGGAGTTTGCATGTTCTCCCCGTGTCAGTGTGGGTTCTCTCTGGGCACTCCGGCTTCCTCCCACAGTCCAAAGACATGCAGATTGGGGACTAAGTTAAGTGATAACTCTAAATTGTCTGTAGGTGTGAATGTGAGTGTGAATGGTTGTTTGTCTCTATGTGTCAGCCCTGCGATAGTCTGGCGACCTGTCCAGGGTGTACCCTGCCTCTCGCCCGATGTCAGCTGGGATAGGCTCCAGCCCCCCCGCGACCCTCAAGAGGATGAAGCGGTTAGAAGATGGATGGATGGATGGAGTTTAACAACAGTGTTGTGCCATTCTGGTGTTGGTGCAAGTTTGTTGGAACTGTTAAACAATTCGGTGTTGGATGTTAGCCACTGCTTATGTTAGCTCATACTTATGGGGCAGCAACGTATGTCAGGAGCGGAGCAGCTCCGAGTCCAGAGACGTGAGCAACAGAAAGTTTGCTGCTGCTATGAGTGTGTTGGTCAATCTGTGTGTGTGTGTGTGTGTGTGTGTGTGTGTGTACAGTGTGAACTGTCATGTCACCATTGTCAGCAGTGGTAACCCTCCCTCCTACAGCCTACACAGGAACACTGAGGAACCAAACACTCCAAACCCAAATGTATCAGCATCAATCTTAAAAGCGGGGTGGAGAGGTTTAGAGAATGAGGTGTAGAAGGTGTGGAGGTGGACTGATGTATCAGAGACTCTATAGAAGGACAGAGTGCCAGCGGGCCAGTCCACATACACAGCTATTCTGTTGGAGCCAGAGGAGTGTGCAGTGCGAATGACTGTCCTCTTGTCATTGTGCCAGGCCAAGTAACCATTATCAGAGCACTGCAGACTCCAAGACTGATCATTCCTTCCCAGCCTGCTGTCAGAAACTCGTCCTCTCCTTTTGATTTCTCTATAAGTCACTGCAATTTCAACTCCTCCTTCCAACTCCACCTCCCAGTAGCAGCGAGCAGTCACATCCTGTCTACACACAACCTGCTCCCAGCTGTCAAATCTCTCTGGGTGATCAGGATACAGTTGCTCTCTGCACCATTCCACCTTCCTGTTGTTGTCAGATAGCAGGAGGTCACCGTTGGCTGTGTTTGGGTCCAGTGTGAAATCACAGGCATCTGAAGAGGAGAACAGAGTCAGAAAAGAGAAAAGAGTCAGTACAGTAGACATTTTACTTAAAGGTCAGGTCTATAATGCATTATGAGCACATTTATAAGACATTATAACACATTTATAAGGCTTTATAAACGTTGTTACAAATGTTAATAATCATGTATGACAACTTATAACAAGGTTTATAAAGTATTATAAGTGGTTACATAATGCATTATAAATTCAGCATTCATAATGCTTTATACTTCCATGCCAAAGTGACGACAGTGTTTGAAAGAAGAATCTGAAGTACTGGCATTATTCCGTTTCAGAAATTAAGCATTTATTATATGTCAGAGCAGTTCTTTGAGTCTTTATAACTGGCTAAAGTTATGATAGTTATAATGTGCTATGTAACCCAGTACTTCAGATTCTTCTTTCAAACACTGTCGTCACTTTGGCATGGAAGTATAAAGCATTATGAATGCTGAATTTATAATGCATTATGTAACCACTTATAATACTTTATAAACCTTGTTTTAAGTTGTCATACATGATTATAAACATTTATAACGATGTTTATAAAGCCTTATAAATGCGTTATAATGTCTTATGAATGTGCTCATAATGCATTATAGACCTGACCTTCAAGTAAAGTGTTACCGAAATTTCTGAGAATTTCTTTTTGTGAGACTGAATATCAACTGATTCAGGTGTGAGGGATTAATTAAAGAAAACTGTGTGGAACATGGTGCAAATGTCTTTGGCTTCCAGAACTCAGAGTGAAAGCCTTCATTCCGACTATTATTAAGACCACATGTAAATAAAGTTATGCTCATGACCCCAAGCAGAAGATACTTTTGCAGTATAAAAGCAGGGTTTCTGCCTCAACCTCTTGTCATGGGACACTACAGGGCAGAGTCCTGCCCGGGTCCATTTTTGAAAACCTGCACCCGCCCATACCCGTGAAGCTCAGTACCAGAACCTGTCATTATGTCTAAGTCAAAGCTGCGCCTGCCCACACCCATTAATAACAGTTCCGTGATCCAACCTGCACCCGTGATTAAACACGCTGCCTACAGTCACTCACATTCTCTGTTCTTGAATTACAAATGCAGCAGAGGAAACGTTTCTTTCGATCGCAGCTCTCGATGCCGAGATAGTGACAACATTCTGCGCAGTCACGCCCAAGTTAGGAAACATTTTAGCACACTCCATCCAGGATCCTCATTTGGTGTCTTGAACTTGATGTAGGCTGCCACCCTATCTTCGTTGGAGTCCTCCATGTTGATGATGAATGTGACAGGGTCAAAGGTTCAACTTGTGTCATTTATTGCTGCTTGATAACAGTAATTTAGAGGCCAAAATTTTACACATATACTGCACATCTTTTTCAGTTTCTTTCTTCTGAAAAATAAAAAACATATTGTTCATTTTTACCTATGCTCTTATCCATGAATTTATACATATATATATATATATATATATATATATATATATATATATATATATATGTACACATTTTTACCCGTTACACAACTTTTTGCGGGTCACCCGCTGGTTACCTGTGGATACTCGGTACAGGACTCTGCTGCAGGGTATTCTGAGCAACAAGGACAGTGACGGTCAATCTTTGGTCTAATAGATCCTTAGTGCTATTCATGACTTGTAATCCATTTCAACTGTGATGAAGAGGTCTCATCAGCAGTATGTCTCGCATTCTGTCAGACCAGACTGTAAAGTGGCCACACAACTGGGGGAGAGGGTCCCTGTAGGGACTGGAAAGTCAGGCATAGGCTTCGGAAATGTTAGCATCCAACCTAGGGTTTCTACTTAGAAAGAGGCAGGAAGCAGGATAAAATGTTCAACATCCAGTATCCAATTCACTGAGATTAAGCGCTATCGGTAGGAGTGCAGGATTGGGCCATCCCTATACTATCCTATCCTAGTGTCCTTAAGCAATCTTTTTAAATCAAAGCCCCACTAACCCCTATGAACATCTGGCTTTTTTATTTCATGGGAAAGGTTACAATTCCCTGGTCAACTGACTCTGTTGTAGTCACGGGTATTTATCAGCTCCAGCAGTGATTGGCTTTGATCAGCAGTGATGGAAATATGACATGACAATGCAATGACGCTCTGCCGCAAAATATTGTCTGTCTCTGTCCAAGCAGCACTCAAAAATCCATCCAAATTTAGTTTGCACAGTGTTTTAGAGAGACTGAATAACATTTCACAGGCCTCCATGCTGCTTTCTACTGTTTACTGACCTGTTTTCCGGCCTGTACGTGATGTTGAATAAAACTTATACTTTAAAACTTATATCTAACATTAGTTGTTATCCTCACACCACTGTAAGCACCATCAACAGGCTTTCTGTTAAATAAATTAATACACAGTTTTTAAGAGTAAGACTGACACACTTACATTTTCGCAGTCCAGGTTTCAACCTCTGCATTCCAGAGTGATCCACACTTAAAGAAGAAACAAAATCATAAATGTCAACCAAAATTCTTTCACTCACTCCTACAAAGAAAATTTAAATTATATACCAGGGCTGTAATCAGCTATTTAACATTGGGTGGGCAATGTTTGACTTCTGGGACCCAAACTCTAGTGAGGTCTTAACAGCAGCAACTCCATGCTGACAGTAGCAACAGTGTTAATCAGAGAATGGGCACTACATGTCTGTGAAAATGCCATTCCGATATCAGTGGTAACCGCCATATGAGTGCCATGCAAATTGGAGGTGATGAGCTAGCCAATGGGATAAACACATTCACAAACATACATGTGTAGCTGGACTGGCTTACTACAACAATCAGGCTGTTCACATAAACTGTTGTACATTTTCCTACGAAAAGTAATGCATCCACATTTGTACATATCCCATGTATTTTGAAAGGCTGCGACCAATATGACCAATGCACTGACAGTAGTAAACAAGAAAGCAGTACCGAACAATCTTGTAAGGAGGCAGATTGGGGTACTGGATGGGTCACAAAAACATAGACTTTCCTCCAGAAGGACATGCTAGTTTGGAACCGTGTGAACTTTGAGTCATTTTAAGGTGCATCCTCACCATGTTTCTCTTCCTAAACCTAACCGCAGTAACTTTACGTTAATTATGTTACTGTATGTTAAGAACATAATGTAATTCGTGGGGCGCTAATTCGTAGTATATCATACGAACTGTTCTGTCTGCATTTTCGTTTTTCGTTTGATAGGCCTATCATATGAACCATTCTATGAGGTTCGACAACAAACCACAGAGAGGGTGACAGAGGGTGACTTCACTCTCTGGTCAGCACACCATTTCTTCACTCATGCTGTTCGCACATATCTTGCATATGTTTTTCTATGGAAAACACTGCATGCAAATTTGTACATATCCCACATATTCTGAAAGGCTGCAATCATGTATTTCGAAAGGCTGCGATCACATGACCAATGCACACAAAAAAATGGACCTTCACCTGGGACTTTCCCCTGGAGTTGTGCGTTCAGATCAATGTGGACTTTGAATGAAGTGTGAGTTATTTTAAGGTACATCCTCACCATGTTTCTTTTCCTAAACCTAACCAAAGTAATTATGCCAAAACTAAGCTCTGTAACTTTATATTAATTACGTAACTGTATGTTAAGGATGTTGCATCATTCTTGGGGTGCAAATTTGTAGGATATCATATGAACTGTTGTGCATGCATTTTTCATAGGATATCATACAAACTGTTCCATGTGAATATGTTGAGTCCACTATAGCTTTATATAGCAAATAGTGGTTTGCTGCTATGTTAATGCTCTCATGGTCACATACAGAACATTTAATTAATGTTACATAAAAGGTTAGACTGTTATGATCATAGACTTAAAATGATAAATGTTTAAAGTACTTTTGAAGCTGTCTTCATTGACATTGAGACCTGAACAAATCCCCAAAGTGGTTGATTTTTTAAATAGTAGATAGAGACAATATATTGTCAAGTAAAAACAGTCTATTTCTGTACTGTGTTCTGTCATGCTATCCAAGAAGGTGTCTGCTCTCACTTACTCTGTGTCTTCAACTTCCATCACTCCCTGAATCATCTGGAGCAAAAATGAAATTGCCAGTGACTTTGTGTCTATTGTTAAGGTGTCCAAAAAGATAAATTATAGACTTTTGCTCCATTGTATTCTATCACAGTTTCCAAAAAACACACAATTGACTTACCCCCTCCAAGTCACCTATACCTAACCTTTCTCCAGTGTCCTTCACTCTCAGATGAACATTAATATGTTCTCATTAAAAATGTGCTCAAGGTTCACTGTTGTGCTGGAAACTAATATCATCTGGTATCAAATTTTATGCACATTTAAGGAACATGAAAGTTATGGAAATTATACAGTACAGTATCAAGGGGGGCAATTTAATATTCTCTGAATATTGGGGGCACTTGTACCCCCCAAAGTGTATTGTAATTACGGCCCAGTTATAAAGCCTACATTCTTGCTTGTTTCATACTTGAGAGTGGCCAGTGTCCACTGTGGATCCTCCAGTGTAGCAAAGAGCATCATTACTCCTGAGTATCCTGGATGATTGTAGCTCAGATCCAGCTCTTTCAGATGGGAGGCGTTGGACTTCAGAGCTGTGGCCAGAGAAGAACAGCCTTCCTCTGTGATGAAACAGCCTGACAGCCTGCACACAGAGTCACAGTCTAGTTTTGTGTTTGTTGATTCTAGTAAATACTTTTTTCCTGCTTTTGCCTTGTTTAACAGTCGGTGATATCTCCCTGATTAAAGCCACTACAAGGAACTTTTAACTGGATATGCAAAAGTCTCTCGTTTCTGCTGATGTCTGTGCGTGACCTACAACAGCAAATGAGACCATCGGTGTGAAGATAAGCTGTTTCTATATAGTGTATATCCATACCTTTAGGAAACTGGCTCCGGGTCCGCCCCAGGTCGCTTCCAGGACGAAACAATTTACGGCACTCAGATGGCACACGTCATCTTACCTAGCTGCTTACATTTATAGTGACTCTTATGAATAGTCGCTATTCCTCCTCCTTTAAAATAGCAGCAATCATCGGGTGAAAGTTCTGTGAAAGCACTGGACTCACCAACAGTCAGCCACGCTTCAGTCACACAGAGAAAATCCAATCCTCGGGAAGTCAGGAAATCCTTCAGGATAAACGTTTTGTTCGCTAGCGATCTAGCATTTACCAGCCCAATCCTGGCAGGAGCTGGCGGGTTCCACGGCGTTAGCTGTCTGGGGAGCCACACACAAAGAGGCCGCAGGTTGCGCAGATTCACCCCGCGCCAGCGGGGATGAGGAGAGCAGGGGCCGCAGGGCTGGAACACCTCATCCGGGCCGACGACAGGTACCAGCCAGGCGTCGACAGAGTCCAGCAAGTGCCGAGGAATAAAGAGGCGAGGCACCGCTCCATACTCAGTCCAAGAAGCCGTGGAAGTGCTTGCCAAACAGGCTTTCAGCCTTACCAGCCGACCGCTGCGTTTACCCCGGCGGCGGTGGCGCTTACGCCGGAGAGGTGGAGCTGGGGCACGGCAGAGGTGAGCTGGGATCCCCGATAGGAGCAGGGGCAAAGTTTTCCCATCTTGCTGTTTCATTCATCCCCAAAACAAACACATGCGCGAGCCAGGTAATATGCACTAGAGCTCATGGGAAATGTAGGCTTCATTCCGGCAAAACACTACTGCTTTTGTCCACAGGGTCGCCAAAATCAACTCAAAATGAAAGTTCCTTGTAGGGGCTTTAAAGCTTGTTCTATTTTAAGCCTCATTCAGATGGAATTAACCCTTTGAATTTGGCAACAGAAATGGTCCACATACACCTGCCTACATTGCATGTGAATGATGACTGAGCAGCAGGTGGCACCATGTCTGGTAGAATTAACAGTGTGTGAATGTGTGTGTCAATGGGTGACTGTGACATGTAGTGTAAAAGCGCTGTAAAAGAGTGGTCAGAGGACTATAAAAATGCTGTACAAGTGCAGTCCATTAGTTAGATGTTAGTGTTTAGCATATTTCATCTATCAGGTTATCAAAAACATTTTTGACTTCCACCATTTTCACACAAAAGTCAAATTTCACACTGAACTGATAACAATTTAATAAAAATTAGAGTGACAAGCAGCTCTTCCTGCAGACAAAACTCAGAGCTCCACTCTAAAATACCAGAATGTTGAATCTGAGAGGATTCAAATTACATGAGGATAAGCCAGTTATTAGAAAAACAGTAATTGTGGCATAATTATTACTGTTGTGGGGTTGAAAAAACATGACCCACATTTGCTCCATTTGGAATAAAAATCTGCGCAGGTAATGTTAAAATCACTCCACCCTCAATGGAGACATGAATCTTTTTTTTTTCTCAGTCACTAAATTGGTAAATTGGTAAATTGGTCCACTGCAACAGAACAAAAACAGACAGAGTAATGAAGATCAACACAAAGAAGATCTGAAAATCTGGGTAATTTTGCAGGGTGAAACCCAGAATTTCCTCAAAATCAGACATGACAGACTTAAAAGGCCTGCTCTATTTACTCTGCAATATTATTCAGATAGCTCACTTAACCTTTTTGTAATCAAGCCATTTGAAACGTTCTTAAACATTTTGTCCAAGAATCTTTATCCCATTCTGTTCCACTAAAAACTGTGGACAAAATACATGAAAAACACTAAAACTACTGTCTATGTTCACTTATATCAATCTTGGTGTAAAGGGGGATTCAAGTAGTCATAGCCAAAAAAAACCC
The DNA here is from genome assembly GCF_006386435.1 of Epinephelus moara. Taxonomy (NCBI): domain Eukaryota; kingdom Metazoa; phylum Chordata; class Actinopteri; order Perciformes; family Serranidae; genus Epinephelus; species Epinephelus moara. The sequence continues at coordinate 402,300 of NC_065509.1, read as the reverse complement.
AAAGTATCAGTGTCCAGTTGAATTAAATTTCCATCTAAGGATATCTTAAAAAAAGAAAAAAGAGCTGCATAAATTTCACCATACTGATTTCCTTACAATGTTACAAGGGAAAACCTTTGCTACATAAGTGTTCCCTTATGTGTTGCCAGAAGGTCCTATACCAGTCTCTTACAAGTTAGATAATCTTAAATAATCTATGTAACATAAGACAACAAATTTATGGTGATTGAAGAGGAGGAGGAGATACCAGGGTGCATTTTTACACTATGGACACTATGAGTGAAGTGCAACTTGAGAGAGTATACAAGGTCAGTCTGTCTTCAAAATCACTACAAAACTGTAGCCAGACCTTGAACACCAAACCAGTACTTTCTATATAACTGAGGCATTCTGCTAAATATGGTGCAATCTATTTCTTTGTAGAACTCTGGTTTAATAAATCAGCTGTTATACAAATGTGCAAATCAAAAAAGATGGAAATAGACGAGCTTTAACGTTATCTGTAAAACATCACGTTTATTGACTTAACATGAAGCCAAAATGAAAACAAAACTGTTAAATGTTCACAGAATGAGTTAGTGTCTGTTGATGAGTCCCAATAAAAAAAACATAAGGTAGCCTTGCTGTGTTAAATTTCACAATATGTTAATGGAGCTAGACAAGTCATATAGCACACATATTAGACCTATCTGTTGTTCTTACAGTGGTAGCGCTCCTCCTGCAAGCCCAGCATTAACAGCTGGTAAGTTATTGTCAACATTGTTACATTATCATTTGCACTAGCAACTTTGTAGCTAGCACGCCAAATGTTACTTTAACTCTGTGTCACGTATTACCTGTAGCTATATTGTTTTATTGAAACTCACCAGTGTTTGCCGACTCCTGTTAATGTGTGGTTATCTTCTGTCTCGCTGTCACAGTAGACAGTAAATGTAAAGGATGATGATGTGAGTGAAGCGTGACCATGGCAACTGAAATGCAAACGTGCTTTATAGAGCGCTCCGGGATGACACTTTTATGTAGGCAGACACAGAATTTACCATCACCCTGGTTCCCTCAACGAAAAGCTAATGGAATTTTTTCCATTGGATTTTAGATTATTACAGAAAATAAGCTTGGTGGCAAACAAACATTTATGATACTTACACATTTTGTTCAGCAAGATAAATCGCCGGAGATAAAAAACACTAGGCTTTAAACAAACTACACCATGGTCGCATGACTTAATGTCGCCATCACAACGAGGCTGTAAAGCCGTGATCTTTGTTATGATGTTCTGTAGTCTCATTTTGTCACTTGTTAGTTACTACTTTTTTAAGACATGTAGAAGCTTCAAAATTCACTAGGGTGGTATTAACTGACGTATTTTATGTTGTATTTAAACGTGGAAGTCTCTTCAGCTCGTGCTAGCCACAGACTTTATTTCAGAAATCAAACCATAAACTCATTTAAAAAATCCATTGACTTCGAGAAAAAGGAACCAGGAGTGCTAAAATGCTAACTCATATTCGGTTTTTAGGTGTAATTCCTGGAGCACTCAGTGAAAGCCATAGTCTAAACACTTCAGCAAGGAGATAGCCTACCCCTCTGTTTAGGAAAATATTTTGGATGAGGGACAAACTTAACTAAGAAAGTTTATGCAACTGGTGTATGGGTTTTAACTTGTGACACACTGTAGCAAGTGTGTTGTACTGGCAAGTATTGAGCCAGAAAATATAACACACGTTTAAAGGGCAGGACATACTGAAAACATGGACTGACCGGACAGAATCACCATCTTTTGCATTCCTTATCTGGATCAGTCCATGTTTTCTTCAGATGCTTTTCCAATGCTGCTGACTAGTAATACAATACATTAAAGACAAAAAAAAAAATCTGACCTGAAAGTTTCCAGAGTACAGTGTGGACTCTTCAGTCCAGCAGAGAGCATCTTCACACCTGTATCCTCCAGGTCATTGTTGCTCAAGTCTAGCTCTTTCAGAGTGGAGGACTGAGAGCTTAGAACTGAGGCCAGAGCTTCACAACTTCGCTGTGACAGTTTACACAGATTCAACCTTAATGGAAATGAAAAGATATTAGTGTAAACTTAATTCTCTTATACTTTAAGTTCAGTGTTGTCAGCCGCTGGTATTCATCTTCTTAAAGAGTCTCACACTGCAGGTACTGCAGCAGCTAACCTTGACAGAAAAAGGTGGTTTAGGATTTAAGAAGTCCTACTCAACACTTAGCAACACAGCACTTCTTAAAATTATATCAAGCAGGTTTACCTTTTTGTCCAGAATTTCTGTAAAACAGTGTTTGGGTGTGGATGGTGCATCTTAAGTGGCATCCACATGAATGCCAGGTATGGAGCTTTTTTCCTATCTATATTCAAGAGAGTAGTATATCAATTTAAGAGCATTATTTATTGATTTCACGCTCAGATTTTGTAATATTGTCCCTCAAAACCCTGCCCTCACACTCAAATAGCCTCTGCTTGTGCTTAGATCTACTCTGTTTCTGCTAAACTGTGTGCTCACACTCAGATACAATGTTGCTTGCACAGATTTCCTGCTCCAGCTTCAGCTCTTCTCCTCGCGCTCAAGCTGCTTCTGTGCGCTTGTGGAATTTCTGCTCTCAGATTTCTGCCCTGCTCTTGGATTTTTTTGTGTAATAACCCTGTCAAAATCCCCCAACCAATAGAACGCCAGGTTTATTGTTGACCAATGAAATGATCCCTGCCTCCTTGCGGGCGCACTGGCTTTAGTTTTAGAGCGTCCCGTCCGGGCAGGTATACTTTTAGCAGGTTCATCCACTCCCGCCCTCCAGGGCTTTATTAACTGTTCTTCCCTTGCTTTCTTTACGACTTTTGGAATAAAGGGACTGTTAATTTACACACGTGTGCCCGTATTTTTACTATAATAGCCGCATACAGTATGATATTAGCTGCATGGCACAGCGCCCCCTAGTCGGTGTGCTGGAGGAGAAAACGACATCACCTTCATCATGACTCAGGAGCGGGAGTCTAGCAGATTGCTGGCCAACATGGACCGTCAAAGTCAAGGACCTCAAGTAAGTTTTTATTTTTATTTTAATGGTGCTATTACTTCCTTCAGATTGAACTGATAAAGTCATATTTTCTGATTAGATGTGGTCTTTATTCAAGAGTCGCACCTTAAACACGTCGATAAACAAAGATTAGTGAATTGACAGATTTCTTTGAAATCATTGGTAGGACTCTATGTAATCTGCAGGGTTATTCAGTAATTATTGGTGCTGACATGAATGCCATCCTTGATCCATATTTGGACAGATCCAGTACACCCTCACAGAACACTCATCCATCTACAGTAGCACTCCAAGGGCTGATAAATGATTTCAGCCTTACAGATCTATTCAGAGCTATAAATCCTTCTGTAAGACAATATAGTTTCTATTCAGATAGACATAAAAACTCAAGGATTGATTACTTATTGGCTTCTATAACTTCATTTTCTCAAATTCACTCTGCCATTCATTACCCTAACTCTTTATCTGACCATAGTGCTATCACCTCACTGCGACACTAGCAGGCACTACTACTAGGGCCACAAGATGGCGCTTTAACACAATGTTACTTAAAAACAATGATTATTGTTGACACTTCAGAAACACTTTATAGATATATATATATTACTATATACTATAGATTACTGTTAATTTATTATGCTGATCTGTTCTGTACGACATCTATTGCACGTCTGTCCGTCCTGGAAGAGGGATCCCTCCTCAGTTGCTCTTCCTGAGGTTTCTACCGTTTTTTTCCCCATTAAAGGGGTTTTTTGGGGAGTTTTTCCTGATCAGCTGTGAGGGTCATAAGGACAGAGGGATGTCGTATGCTGTAAAGCCCTGTGAGGCAAATTGTGATTTGTGATATTGGGCTTTATAAATAAAATTGAATTGAATATATATATATATATATATACTGTATATGTGTGTGTTATCGGTTATCGGTATCGGCCTTTAGGAGCTGAAAGTTATCGGCATCGGTTTAAAAGAAAAGTTATTGTGCATCCCTACTTTTGAGGAATTTAGTTCCCTATCTGGGTATAAAATCAACTGGACAAAATGAGCACTTTTCCCATTAAACTCAAAATTGGATCCCGTACATTACCCCAGCATATCCCTACTGTAAATCAATTTAAGTACTTGGGGATAGATATTTTCCCTTCATTGGCTGTATTGTTAATAAAAAACTTTCAAGGAATCTATAATAAAATTGAATCAGATCTTGGTAGATGGTCATACCTCCCAAAATCACTACAAGCTCATGTATCAATAGTCAAGATGGATGTATTACCACGGATACATTTTTTCTCTTCCATGTTACCTTTACCTCCCCCAACTGATGGGACAAAATCTACTCTTTGGTATCCAAATTTGTCTGGGGTCCCATTCTCATGTCCATCTTGGAGCACTAAAGGAGTTCACACATTTGCAGATATTCATGATGAGAATGGGCCACACAATTTTAAGACTGTCTTACAATTTACCAGGCTCTTCCTTTTTTCTGTATCTCCAACTGTGGTCATCCATGAAAGCTTATGGAGTACCATGGAACTCTCCACTAACCACCCATTCCTTGCACTCCATTTTGGTCAACAGAGGACGAAAAAGAGGTGTCGTCACCCAACTATATTCACTCTTCCGGAGTGCTTCCTATAAAGCTCTTTCCATCACACAAGTACGGACTAAGGACCTGAAACACTACACTGGAGAGGTTTTGCTTGACCGGGAGAGGATATGGTCCTCACCTGTCATTGCCTCCAAAAACCCAGATCACCTAACCTGGAAATCCAGATGCCCCACCCCTAGCAAATTTGAATTTGCTCTGCAAGGGGATCAGGCCCCGACAAGCAGAGCCCGGTGAATCGCCATCGGACCAATCAGATTAGTCTATCTGACAGAGGAGGGCTCCGGGCGGGCGTAACATGATGAGGACAGTGCTGTGCCATAGGAGTTGAAATGTAAACAGCCAAGATGGCAGCTGGACCGCGTCCATTCAATTTAGCTTTGAAAGAAACGCTAAGCCAACTACACTTATCTTCTTCCTTGAAGGAGGAACAGAAGACTGCCCTCAAAAGCATAATGTATCAGTTAGCCCCACTGGTTTGCCGACCAGTGGGGCTTAGTGCAATGAATACGTCACCTTGTTTTTGCTCTGATTGGCCATCGTGCTATCCAGTTGTGTGCAGTGGCATTTGAGATGCCTCAGTTAGTGCCACCCCTTGGGTAGGAAGGGTGTATTGGTGAGGGCCAGACTCAAAATCTTTCTAGATTTGAGTCTGGATTTCCAGGCTACAGATCACCAACAGACTCCCTTCAACTTCATTCATAGGACTTACCTCACACCGAGAAAGGCTTATCTCATAAAACGGTTATCATCCCCAAACTGCACGTTATGCACAGAAGGACTCACAGGTTGTGAGTATGTACTGGGAATGCAAAGTTGTAAAAAAAAAAATTGGGGGTGAGGTTTGTGCTACTCTGTCAGATATTCTGGGTTTAACTGTGCCATGCTCTCCCACCTTGCTACTCTTGAATGACATTGCCTCATTGGAACTAACAGACTGTATCAACAGACGCATTCTTTTAACAGGTATCACTGCTGCCAAAAAGATGCTAGCTTTAAGCTGGAAACCTCCACATACGGTCACAAAAACTCAATGGATAAACACATATATCGATATCATCAATATGGAGCTTTCAGCGGCGAGGGTGCATCGTGCCCGAGCTGGCACTATTTCTGCATGGCAAGAGATAGCAGATAAAATTAAGGAATTGCTGTAGTTACCAATTCACAACTTAAATTTTGATTTCTTACATACTGCACATATTACTAAAATATGGAGACCCATAAGGAGGGGGAGGGATCGCCACGGGTCTATTGTTCTCTTTTGTCCTTTGTTCTTATTCTATTTCATGTACATGTTGTACTGCTTTTTGTTAACATGAAGCAAAATACAATGAAAAGTTGATCACAAAAAAAAAAAAAATTACCTGAGAGTTTTCAGTGTACAATGTGGAGTGTCCATCGCAACAGAGAGCAGCTTCACTCCTGAATCCTGCAGATCGTTGTTGCTCAGGTCCAGATTTTTCAGACTAGAGGACTCTGAGCAGAGGACTGTGGCCAGTGCTTCACAACTTCTTCTTGACAGCTTACATAAACATAGCCTTAATAGAGATGTTAACTTGCAAAATCTGTATCATTTTATTATTATATTTATGACAGGCATTGTTTTTAGTAGCACTTTGAGGCAGAATGGAAAGAAAAATGCAATATTACATATAAAAAGACTACATTTTATTTCACATCACAATCCACAAATCCACTGACCTGAGAGTTTCCAGTGTGCAGTGTGGACTCTTCAGTCCAGCAGATAGAAGTTTTACTCCTGGGTCCTGCAGGTTGTTGTTACTCAAGTCCAGCTCTCTCAGACTAGAGGACTGGGAGCTGAGGACGGTGGACAGAGCTTCACAGCTTCTCTCTGAGAGGTTACAGCTAATCATCCTAAAGAAGAGTTGATAAGGACGAACAAGAACAGTGACACTGTTAGCTTCTCTGTCAAATCGTCACATTGTTTGACAGGTATATCAGGTTGACTTACCTTGAGTTAGTGGAAGCCTTCACCACTGGCAACAACCTCAAAAGACCCTCATCTGAAGCACTGAATTTATGCAGGACAAACATGTCCAGCTCTTTTTGTGATAACAGTAAGATAAAGACCAACGCTGACCACTGAGAAGGAGACAGTTTGATTGTGGAGATACTTCCTGAACTCAGGTATTGTTGTATCTCCTCCACTAGTGAATGGTCCTTCAGCTCATTCAGACAGTGGAACAGATTGATGCTTCTCTCTGGAGAGGGATTCTCCCTGATTTTCTTCTTGATGTACTGGGCTGTTTCCTGGTTGATCTGTGACCTTCTTCCTGTCTGTGTCAGCAAGCCTTGTAGGAGATTCTGATTGGTCTCTAGTGAGAGGCCCAAGAGGAAGCGAAGGAACAAGTCCAGGTGTCCACTTCGACTTTGTAAGGCCTTGTCCACAGCAGTTTGATAGAGATGTTTTTCTGCAGTTTTTCCTCTAAATAACGTGGACCACCGAGAAGCTAGCAGATTGACGCCTGTGTTGATAAATGTCAGGTGGACATAAAGAGCAGCCATGAACTCCTGAATGCTCAGATGGACAAAGCAGAGCACCCTTTCCTTGTAAAGGTCAGTCTCCTCTTTAAAGATCTGTGTGAACACTCCTGAGTACACTGAGGCTGCTCTGATGTCGATGCCACACTCTGTCAGGTCTGATTCATAGAAGATCAGGTTGCCTTTCTGCAGCTGCTCAAAAGCCAGTTTTCCCAGAGACTCAATCATCTCTCTGCTCTCTGGACTCCAGTGTGGGTCTGTCTCAGCTCCTCCATCATACTTAATATTCTTCAGTTTGGACTGAACCACCAGGAAATGGATGTACATCTCTGTCAGTGTGTTGGGCAGCTCTCCTCCCTCTTCCATTTTCAGCAGTTTCTCCAAAACTGTAGCAGTGATCCAGCAGAAGACTGGGATGTGGCACATGATGTGGAGGCTTTGTGATGTCTTGATGTGGGAGATGATTCTGCAGGCCAGAGACTTATCTGAGAATCTCTTCCTGAAGTACTCCTCCTTCTGTGAGTCAGTGAACCCTCTGACCTCTGTCACCATGTCAACAAACTTTCGAGGGATCTGATTGGCAGCTGCAGGTCGTGTGGTGATCCAGAGGCGAGCAGAGGGAAGCAGTTTCCCCCTGATGATGTTTGTCAGCAGCACATCCACTGAGGTGGACTCTGTAACATCGGTCACAGTGTCATTGTTGTGGAAGTCCAGAGGAAGTCGACACTCATCCAGACCGTCAAAGATAAACACAACCTGGAACTCTTCAAACCTGCAGATTCCTGCTTCTTTGGTTTCAGTAAAGAAGTGATGAACAAGTTCCACCAAGCTGTACTTTTTCTCTTTCAGAACATTCAGCTCTCTGAAAGTGAATGGAAATGTGAACTGTATATCCTGGTTGGCTTTGTCTTCAGCCCAGTCCAGAGTGAACTTCTGTGTTAAGACTGTTTTCCCAATGCCAGCCACTCCCTTTGTCATCACTGTTCTGATTGGTTCATCTCTTCCAAATGAGGCTTTAAAGATGTCTGCTTGTCTGATTATTGTTTCTGGTCTGTCTAGTTTCCTGGATGCTGTTTCAATCTGTCTGATCTCATGTTCCATGTTAACTTGTCCACTCTCTTCCTCTGTAATGTAAAGCTCTGTGTAGATCTCATTCAGAAGTATTGACTTTCCTGTTGTGATGATTTGCTGAAACATCTTTCTCAGACTGTGTTTGAGTTTCCGTTGGCATGCGTCAAAAGTCTCTGAATGGGTAAACAACATATGATATAAGTGAGAGACAATGCTATACCAAGTAATGCAAACATTTCATGGTAAAACATCTAAGCCTGTAGTTCATATACTGTAGATCTCTGGTATTAGGTGTTCTAAGTATATAGGGTTCAGGACTGCTTAATATTTTGAAGATATCCTTTTAGTGTTTTTTTCTTACCTTTAGGTCCCGAACTGTTGTTTGATAACCGTAGTACCAGATCATTCCTTTTGATCTTCCTCAGAATCTTTACGGTCACCTCCCGAGTAGATGTGCTGAAGGTTTGCATCATTAGATTTACTGTGTCCAGCCTATCTGCCTTCTCCAGTTGACATTTTGGGATGAAAAGGCTTTCCTGGTTGTCAGCCTGCTGCAGGTGCCAGTGGAAGTGTTTGAGCTCATTATCTCCCAAATCCAAAAAAATGTTCAACAGCAGCTCTCCACTTTCCATTGTGACAGCCTGTTAAAATCAAAGGACATCTTCAACTTGAAGAATGGTGATGTAGTTTTCAGTAATCAACATACAAAAACAAACATACCAAAAAGCATACCATACATCATTAAATTAACTTAACACAGATAATATTTATTAATAATAATAATAATAATAATTATTATTATTATTCCTATTAAATCATCTTACATCCGTACAAGAAACTATGGTAACACTTTATTTGGATAGTCTACCCACAGATATTTAGTATTTGGAAGATCTAAGCAGTTTATTAGTTGAGATTCAACAACTCAATTGTTTTGCTTTATTCTGTAGATGTTCAACAGATTATCTTTAAAGTATATGTGAAAATTCATGAACACACATATTCTCTGAATAATTTTGTCGAACTTCAACTGTATATGACTAGAGCTAACGAAATGCATTTTTTTTAGTCACAGATACCCCAAAGAATCAGTCAGTGTTTGGTGTGACCAAGACCAACATTTGTCTCCTCCTGGTCTGCCATCCATGCCATTCATTTAAGCTCATCCGGTACATTTCCACTCACCCCGCCTCTTCACCACACCTACCTTCCACCCAGTCACCTGCCCACACATTTCTCACTTCTGTCAGTCCACCATGCAAACCTCATCAAGGCAACTCCATTCACCTATGCCTCATTGAACTCTGTCACGATATATACTCCAGCTGCACAGACTCTCGTTGCCACATTGTTCTTTGCCATTCCCATTGAAGACTTTCCAGCATTTACTCCTGGACTGCTTCCTCCTTGCTTACCTCGCCTGCCTCTGACTCCTGCTTAGCCTGCTCCCCAGTAAACCACTCAGCCTTCTGTCCCCAACCAAGTGCTCTGCTTCTGTGTTCATGGTTTCTGTTTTCCTGTTTCCTGCTTCGTCATGGTTTGCCGAAAGTATTGGGCTGAATCTTTGTCTCAGGACTACAAGCTGAGAAGTTGAGTCTCCTTGGTGTTTTACCTGCCTGCTCATTCTATGTTTTACAAAGCGGTGCATTAAAGGTCATTACAAACCGTTCTGTCTCACTTTGGCACTGCATTTGAGTCCAAGCCCCACCCATCACTCTCTCATGCAGTGTGACACATCTCCTTCTCACAGAGCTGATCAGGTTGTTGACTGTAGCCTGTGGATTGTTGGCCCACTCCTCTTCAATGGCTGTGTGAAGTTGCTGGATATTAGCAGGAACTGGAACATGCTGTCATACACGCAGATCCAGAGCATCCCAAACATACTTAATAATGGTAACATTTCAGGTGAGTTTACAGGTCATGCAAGAACTGGGAAGTTTTCAGCTTCCAGGGAACTGTGTACTGATACTTGCAGCATGGGGCTGTGCATTATCATGCTGCGGCATGAGGACATGGTGACATCATGGTGGCAGGTTAACGGCATCACAATAGGTCTTAGGATCTTGTCATAGTTTCTCATTTAGCATTCAGACTGTCATCAATAAAATGAACTCATGTTCGTTGTCCATAGCTAATGCCAGCCCATAGCATAACCCCATCTCCACTATAGGCACTTTGTTCAAAATACTGGCGTTAGCAAACTGCTCACCCACACTACGCTGTACATGGTGGTAGAGATAAGTGGGAGGGACAGCAGCTTTCCGTACCTCCAAAAAATATGACCTATTCATTCAGTGTTTACCCAACACGCTCAATATATGGACATGCAATGACAAATTGTCATTAACTTACTACGTTATAAAAAACGATGAAAATATGGACTTACCCATGTTTAAAATGACCTGTTGAAGTGAAAAAACGAGTACTGACGGGAACAGACGAGTGGAGTCGATGTTTAACTGGCGCGGAGATCGCAGGAGAAATGCACTGCCTGTGTGGACAGTCAAGCGCCTGCGAGTACACTCACAGGACTTCTGCGGCACGAATGCGCTCGGTGTGTCCTTAGCGTTAATTATAACAGCCAATTTATTGAAAAATGTCGGGTTTAAATCGGGCTCGGGCCCATAATTACAGTTAATTGGACGGGCCGGGCCGGTCCCAGACATAACGCGCACGGGCTCGGGCCGGGTCGGGCTGAATTTTTTGGGCCCGATTTAAGCTCTAATGTGGAAGTCCTGAGCTGGTGTGGTTACATGTGATCTATGGTACTGCCAAATTCACAGAAATGACATCGGAGACAGCTTGTGGTAGTGAAACATTGACTTCACAGGCAACAGCTCTGGTGGACATTCCTGCAGTTAGCATGCCAATGGCAAGAGTGAAAGAGCTGTGTTACACACCTATATATGAAATTATTATCCAAAAAATGTATGAAGTCTGAGTATATGGAATGAATGTCTGAAAATATAAAATGAAATTTACAGAATGAAACATTTTCGTATATGGAATTAAGCTTTTATGTATCCATAGTAGTCAAAACAGCAGCAGCTTCTTCTTTTTTGAATACAAATAAATGAAAATTTGTTCATTGCTCTAGTCCTACGCCAAGCTGCGTCAACTAAAATCTTGGACTAATATACCTAAAGTTCAAAACTTTAACTTTAAAAATAACTTTTTAGTATTTGAGGTATTCTTAATCTAAAGGTTAGCTTGTTGATATTCCATGTGCATAATAAGCAGTCTAAATTTATGTATGCTTCATCCTCTGTGCATTTTGTAACAAACAAATGTAATAAACTAACAGAATGCAAACTTCTACACTGCTATCAAGTCCATTTTCAACTCCTCCATCACCATCTGGTATGCTGCTGCCACTGCCAAGGATGAGGGCAGACTGTACCACATCATACACTCTGCTGAGGAGGTGATTGGCTGCAGTCTGCTGTCCCTCCAGAACCTGCACACCTCCAGGACCCTGAGGCAGGCAGGAAAGATTGTTGCTGACCCCACGTATCCTACACACAAACTCTTTGAACCACTCCCCCCTGGCAGGAGGCTGCAGTCTATCAGGACCAAAACCTTACACCACATAAACAGTTATTTTCCCGACTACTGGGCCTCATCAGCAAGGCCCGCGACCCCAGCTGACAGACACACACATACAGTATTTGCTGTACTATGAACTTTTACACATCCCCTGACTAATATTTTTGCACATCCTGCAGAAAATTGTACACCTTTCCTTCTCTGAAACAGCTATATTGTCCATATTCATTGTATCATACTTTTTAAAGTATCTGTCATAGTTTTACTGTAAAATTTCTATTCTATATTAATGTTCTCAAGTGTTGCAGTACTTTACCTTATTTTTATTTGTTCTTAATATGTAATGTATGCCTCCACACCCAAAGCAAATCCCTAGTAATTAAAAAAAACCTACTTGGTAAAAAAAATCTTATTCTGATGTTAATTTCTGAACTGTCTGCCTCAGCACACCAAACCACAACTTCCTTTTCCATCTGGTCTGCAGAGACTTCCCTTCACTGACTTATAAGCTAAACAATAACCAGAGTTAGGTTCTTCTAATAGTCAGACATGTTAATGATTAAGTAGTGTACCTCATTAATTATAGTAATATTTGAATACTGTAGAACCTTACACTTCTCACTGCTGTATGTCATTTCTGAGTGGATTCCTAAAAGACTGTACTTAAATAAAATACAAAATAAATCAATTCAATACACAAACAGAGAGCAGTACCTATGGTTTCTTTGGTTGGAGTCTTGATTGAAGATTCATCTCCAAGCTTAAAGTTTTGAATCAGTGTAGTCTCAAGAAAACAGAGACATGAGTTCTCCTAAGACCGGTAATCATTCAGTCTGCGTATCTTTCTGTTTTCATTTCTTCAAACACAAGTGTGTGAATGGTCAGTTGCTTCATTACCACATTGCAGTGCTGTCCTATCAATGTACTTCTACTAGCATCTTACTAAATATGGTCATAAAACTTCTCCTCAGCTGGGGTTAGCTGAATATATGAAAGTCCCTCACAGTGAGGGGTTCTCACAGCTTTCCAAAGTTAAAGGGATTATGGAGTTCTGAGGCTCTTATTCTCAAAGCTTCCCTTTTAGCTGATGCAGTTTAGATTGTACCTTATTTGTATGTCACTTTGAACAAAAGAGACTCTCCATCTCCCATTTTTGGACTGAACAAGCAAAGACCACCAGAACTAGACAGGTGTCATGGGAGCATTTTTTTTTCCTAGGATGCTGAAGGCATGACCTGGTCTACTCCCCCTCTGACTAGTACTCATTGCCGTCGTCAGTTGGGTTGGTTAGAGTTAGGGTAAGGGCTCATTTATGCTTAACGTTAGCTACAGAGACGGAGAAGGACTGAGACTTCTGTCCATACTCATTTCAATCGTATTAACGGATATGCATTGAACTCAGCAATACCACTGGAGATCTTGCAAGCAGCGTAGCATAGTTCAAGCATGATATGACTGTAGGAGACGACAAAGAAATTTAAATAATGGTGGAATGCAATGAATTGGCCATACAGTGAAAATAATTCTCAGTCCACATGTTGGGATATAATGTTATATGGCTGTGCAGGCCACCAGTGTCTACAATGCTGCCTACATCTAAAGGTACAATATTACATCCTCCTCCACCATAGTACCATTTGCTGTATGAAACTTTTGATTCTGCCTTCTAGTGCCATCTATTCATGGACCGCAGAACGCATCTGAACAAGGGGGGGCCATAATTTCAAGTCACGCGGAGGGGGTGGGGGGGGCATATGCATTGAAACAGACAATATTACTGATGTATTAAATAACGTTGCGGAGCACTTTTTTTTATTCCGACGCCACACAGTCACATCTACAGTACACGCATGAACACGAACACATGCTTGCTCAGATTAACCCCTCTGATCCCACTCTAACATTCACACACAACAGGCCAAGCCTATTTATACATAAACGCACAGATGAGGCCACAGTGGAAGCTGGAGTAATTTGATCATTTTGTTTTTTCTGTTTACTTGAAGAAAATCAGATATCGACTTCTGTCTCTTCATTTTCCCAGATGCAGCCAGCGCAGGTGCCCGCCGTTAGCTCGCGACGCTCATGCATGACGTATTGATAAACAATGCACTTGATAGGCACACTAATATCAAATCAATATGCAGCAGTCAGTGGGAGTTTTTTTTATCGGCAGCAGTTGGTGAGAGTGAGTGAAGGTGTGTGGTGACTTGGCTCGTAAAAACACAGATAGGCTACAACTTAGGCTTTTATTCATATAAAATAGTTTGTCAGAGTAGAGCCCTGCGCGGGACTGTTTTCTTCATCACGCTCCTGCCCGCACCGCTGAATTTCTGACCATTACCGCCCGCAACCGCAACGTGTGTGTTACACTCCCGCCCGCTCCCGCAATGTGTATGTCCACTCCCGCCCGCTCCCGCAAAACTCTGAGAATTTATGCCCGCACAATAATAGAGATGCATTGATTTTGTGTCTTCTCCCGTCCCGCAGGAGAAAACACGTCATTTTATAGGCTATTAATAAAGAGATTCATGGGGTTGTTTGTTTCGTTTCCCTGGCCTGCATGTCTTTTGACGCACTGGTCAGGAATAGCGCTCCTATTTCGTTGTTTTCATTTAGTTTTTAATGAAATAAAGGCTGTTTCATATTCTATTCTCCTCCTCTGTATTTATTTATTTTTCTACCTTTATATAATCACGCAGTGATTGAGGTTAAGGCAAGCCCGGCGCCAGGATGAAGTTACTGAGTGGGCGGTTAAAAATTACGAGGGGGCAAATCTTTATTATGCAACATAGGTTCACACAGTGAGTTATAAAGAGCGCACAAACGTGCGTAATAGTCGCGCGTAATGACAGCTCGTCGCCGGTGAAACACAATTAACTGCATGTCTTCTTTCATGTTTGTCTCATGACAGATGGAGCTGACAGACAGACAGACATCCATTTATGAATAAATATGGAGTGGAAACGCTCATGCATGTGCACCAAGTTCCTGTGTTGACATCCTGTCGCTAGGCTACATCTTCTTCTTCTTCTTCTTCTTCTTCTTCTTCTTTTTCTTCTACTGCTGTGGCTGCTCCTGTTTGTTTGCACCAGGTACCAGTTGACTTCCCTCCTGCCCTCCTGTGTCCATTAGAGCCACTGTTGCTTTGCCCATTTCTTTAACCTCTTTTTGCTCATGTTCAGTTCAGTTTTGCCCATATCATTTCATTATTTGTATTGTTAATTAATTTAATTGTTTTGTCTTTAATTATTATTAATTTGTTCCTCAGTTACTCAATGCTTGTTGATTTGTGATTTAGTTTTTCCCAGTTTTTTCATTTTGTCATAGTCGTCTCCATTGAGTTTCTACAGCTCAACTTTGAGTTATTTTGTATTTGTTTAGCCAACTGGGATACATTTTTGTTTGTTTTCTTAATTATTTTCAGTGAGTTTTCCTTAATTCAAGAGTAGAGAGCCAGATTGGTGGGCAGCTAGACATCCGTGGTGAGGTTCCTTCACTTTTGCATGTGAGTAGTTGCACTGGGACACCATAGACCGCACCATTTTTTGTTTGAGGATTGCTGTGTTGTTTGCTGTGCCTACTTGTGGTGAGTAGTGGTATCACCCCTTAGCACTCCGTGTAGTCTGCCTCTCGACAACTGGCCTCTGCTCAGTTTCCTAGTTTCTTTCATTTTGCTTAAGTTGGGCTGACTTAACTTTTGTATCATTCACTTTTTAGAATTTTTTTTTTTGTAATAAAGTAATTTTATCCACCGTCATTTTTGGTTTATTTCTTGTTTATTAATAATCCTCTTCCTTTTCAGTAGCTCCAGCGGATTATTTTGCTTATTATAAATAAAATTTCTGCTTTAGTTGTGACAACACGTCTCGGTCTCTTAATCAGTATCCCGTGTGCCTTAGCATCTACCGTATAAACAATTTTCTTACTCCTTATTCCTCCCTTTTTGACACCACCACTACACCATACCAAATCACTAAAATTTACCTACCTCCTTGCCACATACACAAAAGGGGCAAACACACCAGTGTGGAGCAGGCAGAAGGTAGGTCAAGCCAGGCAAGGTAAGTCGAGAAACCATGATGAGTAATCTCCTTGACGCCTTCACAGAGTCTGTGCATGCCTCCACACGGTGAATCACTCCACAGCACAGGTTAACACAGATAGATGAGCAGGCAAACCGATGTTGTAGAGCCATCAGGGAAAAACTCCATACAGCCAAGGGGAACAGGCAAACAGACACCAGAATTAAAGAGGCAAGGCTTGTGGTCTAGGACAGAAGGTTAAGGAGTTTACCGGGAGGCAAGTGAAGCAGGAGAGTTGGAGACAGGCAGGGCCGGCAACGAGGAATCAGTCTGAGGGAGAACGCTGGAAAATCTTGCTTGGGAATGACTAAGAACAATCTGGCAAAGAGTGCCTGTGAGGCTGGAATATATATACTGAGTATAATCAGGAATAGATTAACTGATTTGCCTTGATGAGGTGGGCATGGTGGACAGGCAGGAGCAGGAAATGTGATGACAGGTTGTTTTGCCTTTCAGGCAATTTGTTTTCTAAATATGTTTTGTGTGTTTCATGTAGTTTAGTTCTTTCTACTGTTTAGTCAGATTGCATCACTTCCTGTCTAGACCGGAAGTAGGAAGTTTACGTCACTTCCTGTGTAGACCAGAAGTTGGTGACCAAGGGTCCGTCCCAAGTCTCTTAAATTACTGCTAGTTATCTTTGCTAGCTGTTTAGCCCCTCTCACCTAGGAAAAAATACAAGGAGCTAGTGCTAGGAGCGATGAGCGAGCATTGTCGGTTTAAGAGACATGAGACGTCCTTTCCACTGAAGCGTCACGTGAAGCGACGTCCATTCCTTATGACGGCGGCACCGCTGGATCTGCTCCGTAAAACGTCTGGCGTTACTATGGGTACATCCCAAGTCTCATTATATTCGCTGACCAAAACAGTAACCCCCACCCCCCGCTGTCATGACTCTGGTCACACACTTTTGCATGTATTACCATTATTTGTCGAAGTTTGTGCAATTTAAGAACGGTCTGTAGCCCTGCTACTCCACTGTCACGAGCATCATTATCATTATTATTATTATTATCATCATCATCATCATCATCATCATTATTATCACTATTATTAAATCCACTCGCCATCATTCAACAAGTCAGCTGCTGAGTGAATAAGACATATCAGACCTGTCAATCTGCCTCAGTCAGTCAATTTTATTTATAAAGCCCAATATCACAAATCACAATTTGCCTCACAGGGCTTTACAGCATACGACATCCCTCTGTCCTTATGACCC
>NC_065509.1:383455-385058 GCF_006386435.1 Epinephelus moara | reverse complement strand
CAGTCCGCTGAACAACGCAACGGGTTGTGAATGAAATAAACTTAATTACAACATGACAGTCTTGCACGAAATATCATTAACGTTACTCTTTGTAGTCACGTAGGCATGTGAATTACAGCGTTTCATTGCAAAGAATGCATGTAACGGGTACACTTGCGCTGTTTCTCCGCTATCTCATTCAAATTAGCCAGATGTAGAGGGCGGGTATTTATACGTCATGGCGTTCAGCTGAAAAACTCTTCCGGATAGGAAGCTCTCGACCATCCTAGCTCGTAGCTGCTTAAAGCTTGCTGCTAGCTCCTAGCGCTAGCTCCTCGCTGCACAATTAAGAGACTTGGGACGGCCTAGAAGATGGCGGACCCCAAACGACTTCTGGTTCAAGCGAGGAGCTAGCAGTAGCACTATAAAAATAAGAGACTTGGGACGGACCCCAGTGGTTTAGTTGAAGGCTAAAAGTCTGTAGCTGGAGTTCAGTTGTCAATCTGGTGTCATCTGGTCGTTCCTCCCAGCAGAAGCATTGCTTGTAAGTTGCTCATATATACTTAACAGTTTCCTTCAAACTGCAGATATTGTGTTTTTGCTAATGTTAAAAGTGTAAGTTTTATTTTGCCACCTAACTGCCAACCATTCGGCCTAGTTGTCTGAGATACCTGTTCACGTGACTGCTGTATTGTGTACATCTTTGGGGTAAATTCATATGGCTGTTAAGGTGATTAGGCAGTATTGTGGGGATGTTTGTAGTGATGTTTGCGTATTTGATTGGGTGTTTATGCTAAATGGACCACAGGGTGGAGGCCTAATCACTTTGCCTTTGGTTGCCTTACCATTTGAATGTTGGCCATATTGGTGTTAGAGTTTACTATTTCTTAGTATCCTTTGTTACTTATTTTGTGTATATTAAAGAGGCAACAGATAGGATTCGGTGTTTTTTAGCTTGGCGCCACCTAGCGTCAGCGGTGTTGCTCGCACTGTCGCAAAGACCAAATTGACCATGGGAATCAGAGATAATTAATAAAATGTAAGCTGTAAAGCCACCAGTATACTTCTATATATATGTAGAATGAGAAGGTGTGTGGACACTATACTAAATAAATGAATAAAGAGACCGAGCAACAATTATCAGATTTATCTTAAGAAAAAACAAATAGCAATGCAAATAATTATACCAGAATGCACAGTACCAGTACAAACAACTCACAGTAGATTCTACCAAAATGTACAGTAAAAATAGTCAAAAAACATGCACATCCCAAGGTCCATTTGGAGTGGGTGCTGGATACATATATATATGAAAAAAGGAAAAAATGTACTGCACACCAAGTCTCCGCTCCCATTGAAGGCTTTTTTATTTGCGCTGTGACGTTTTGAGCACAGGGCTCTTTCTCAAACTGCTGTTACATGGATAGACAGAGAGTTGTTAGTTTAAGAAGATACCCGCCCATATATGACATGTGATTTAACACACATGGTGTCAATTGGTATCAATCAGTTTGGAAAAATACTTAAAAAAATATATAGAAAAATATTATGCAAATACATTTGAAAAATATTGCAAGGTACATTTGTGAAGTACATAGAAGGTATCCAAATATCAAAATAATAT
>NC_065509.1:368536-382955 GCF_006386435.1 Epinephelus moara | reverse complement strand
TTGTTAGACCTAATGCAATATCATTCCAACAACAAGAGAAAGACACAAAGATAGAAAGAGAAATAGCAAACAGTTGCAAAACATATGGGTCTGAGTGATTAAAACTATTGACAAAAACAATGGAACCACAGACTGTAACACTGCTCTTAAATAAAGCTGCCGTGGTTTAAGCAGTGGAACTGAAACAACAAATAAGTGGAACAAAATTAACAAATCTTACTGAGGTCAGCAAAGACAGAAGAGCATGGCCTGTAGAGTGGCTTCAACACCGTGAGAACAAATGAAGTAGCAGTAGAATTCGGCCATGCACAATACACTGCAGTAAAAATGCAGTCTATTACATTTTTATTCAGTGACAATTGATAAATCATGATAATGATAATAATACATTACATTTATAGAACACTCTTCTTAAACCCCAAAAAACAAATCAATAATAAATGAGGGAGATAAACCAGAGAGATGGTTATAACCAGACCCAGCTAAGATAACTGCAATTCTGGCCTATTATGTATTAATGCAAATGAGTGAATGTAACTAATATGCAAACTGATTTACACTTTCCAACATTCAGGTCTGTGTTAGTGCATACCACCACAACGCAATATGGTTAGATGTTGTGGTCATTTAACACATTTCTCACAGTTTGGGAGTAATTTAAGGTAAGTTTTTCAATACATTAGTTCACCAGTGTAATGTTGTAGCTTTGGTAAATTTACTCTCAGCTTTAACGTTATCCTTTTCAAAGTCTGTGTAACTAAGTGCAACTTTTGTGAGCTATGCTAGCAATGCAGTTTAGCTTATGTTAGTATGCTAACATTTGTGTCTGTATCACATTACAGAAGTAATTTATTGTAAGTTTTTTAATATGTTAATGTTACACTTGTACAATGACGACAACTTCCATCCAGGTGCCAGTCACTTTATTGTACAGCAAACACTGCAAATTAAACAGGAAAACAGTCTTGGATGAGTATCGACTCTCTGTGCTGCTATCTTGACTGTCTAATATTAATGTAACAATACATTAATGTTAGTGGATCTAGTTGATTTCATTCGCGACCAATTGCAGTATTCCGGACGCCTTCATCTGACATTTTGACTCATATGATAAACTAAAACCACTTGCCATTCATGTTAATGGTTACATTGATGGCTTTTCATGTAAAAATGATATGGCTTAATGCCTACACAACCACTAGTCACCCAAAGTTGACTGGCGACTATTACATTGAGCAGTGCAGCATTTTGGGGCTGTCCCAGACTTCTGAGAGGACTGTTGTAACTGAAAATGGGCATGTCAGAGACTTACAGCATTTAATCTGCATCAATCACCTGCAAAAAAGTCTAAACAGTCACCTGAAAGGGGCCATCACTGGCAGTTAAATGATAAAATACTAGTGGGTGTTTCTACGCAAGGAAAGTATGGATACTACATTTCCTTGTTTACAGACCTCAGAGACAATGTTTGTTTAATTTTTCTAGACCAATATTATATAATATCAGCTGGTTAGACTGGGCAACAATTATGGGTCTTTTCCACTGTCATATTTTGCTGCACCAAGTCGTTTCCATTATCAGTTTAGATGTGCTGTGCTGCGGAGTTGTGCCAGAGATGGACCTTCTCTGGAGTAGGTCCAAAAGCTAGGCTGCCCACCCTCAAGCTGGTAGCAATGATGTCTTGCCGATCGCAGCCAACCACTGACGACCCCGCTTCTCCCGTCAAACAAGCTTGTTGCGAGACTCTACTCACCTCTGTCTGCAGGAGACCAGAGAGAAAGGCGTTTTAAAAGTCTCTGTGTGGTCAGCTCTCTGTACTTTTGTGGCTTCTTACTGAATCTCTGTTTCATGCTCGCAATCAGTTGTATTAGAAATTGTGTGAAATTGCTGCTTGAAAACTCAACATTTCCTTATTTTGCTGCTTTACGATAAAAGTTTTTACATAACTAAATAACGGGGGACTTTTATTGTGAAGAATCTATAGGAAATGAAATGTGTTTATCACTGAATTAGCAGAACTTTCTTAGTGGCTTTTCTTCAATAAAGATAAGTCTTACGATACTGCAGGGAGGAAGAGTAAAATGAGAAACAGTCACAGTGAGACGTTGATGAAGAGCTGCAGACAGCAAGCTCTTACTGTACCTCTGCAAACAGCTCACCTTCATCATGTAAACTTCTTTTACCTGCCCAGCTGTGTGATGGAATAACACACGCAGCAAAAATGACAGGGGACTTAAAGGACAACTTCGGTATTTTTCAACCTGAGCTCTATTTCCCCATGTGTATGTGTGCGTATGATTCATGGGTACAACTCGTTCTAAAATTGGTTCAGTATTGAGGGAGCCGGCAGCCGCGAGGTAGATATGGGGGCAAATGCGTCCCGTATAAGTTTGCGCATTAAAAGTGTTTTTTTTTCGCCACTGACCAGTTCAGATTGCCAGTGCTATCTCTGTAAATAGCATACTAAGCGTTTCCCTGACCCTTCACCTCTTCCTGGCCGTGATGTCATCTCGCGAGAGCTTGCTTTTCCACTGGAGGCAAATGTTTTATTTGCCCCTCTGCTCACACTGAATGGAAGTGAACGGGCGGCAAATATTTGCTGGTGTTAATTTCGCTCATGTGTGACCATACACTTAGAGTAGCCTTACATTATGACCATCCCAAGGCACACCTGTGTAGCTGTTTAATCAGCATCTTAATATGCCACACCTGTCAGGTGGATGGATCATTTCGGAAACTAAGAGATGCTCACTAACATGGATTTTTGTCAGTGTAAGTTGCTGAAGTAGGCCTACCCTCAGTAAACTGGTGTTTACATAGCCAGGGTGTTCATCATGTTTCACAAGCTCAATACAAATACACAAGACACATGGTGCTGTATGTAACTTTATTAAGAATGCAGAATGCAGGGAGTGGATATGATGTGTGTGTATGTGTGTCACTGCACACCGCAGTCATCTAGGGAGTGCATGTCCCTTTCCATGCCACTTTCACATTCCTCCTCTCTTTTCTGTAGGAAAGAAGAACATAGCATTACAGCATATTGTGGTTTGGTTTATGCGTATGATCATGTGTGTACTTTATGCGTGTGAGGGTATTATTGCAGCAATAATACAACCAGAAAGAAATACCCAAACACACACACTGATGTCATAAATTAAATATTCTGTTTGTAGCTAACATTATTATAATGGATGTGTGTAATCCTCATCTTATCATTTTATCATTGGGTCTTTGCCAGTATCAGTGTCCTGCCTGTTCCTTTAAACAAATGTATAGTGATGTGATGTTAGAGCCTGTGGGGAACAAACACATCATTTTAGTAAGCAGCCTGCACCAGGCTAATCTGAACACAGTGGAATTTATACTTGTGTGTCAGCATTATGCAGAGCCCACACTGTGGCCTATGCACGTAGCCTTTGCTGTTGTGAGCATTTCTACTTCTATAGTGCTGTGTCTGGGTCGCTTTGCAGTTACACCTCCAAACACTAGTTGGTGGTGGGGTTTCTGTGAAGTGCTGTAAAAATTTTTTGATTCAAAACACACCCAAAACACACATGAAACATGGCTTAATAGCAAAGATTTCAAACCAAGTGGCACATTTTCCCCAAAAATACAGCATGCTAATGTTGTTATCACAAGGCTATAGCATTTTACATTGTATAAATTAGCCTAGTGACTAGCGGAGATTTCCTCTTCTCATGTGAAGCCAGGATAAATCACACAGACTGAAGTCTAAAAAGCTATTTTGTGGGGGCTTTATTGTCTTCACAATTTATTGTTTCTCTGTGAAATAAAGTAAATAAGGAGGGAAATGGTTTCAGCTTACAAAAGTAGACAGGAGGTCTGCATGCAGGTTGGGGATAGGTTAATTGGTGACTCTAAATTGTCCATAGGTGTGAATGTGAGCATGAATGGTTGTCTGTCTCTATATGTTAGCCCCGTGATAGTCTGGTGACTAGACGTCCCCCCGCGACCCTCAAGAGAATAAGTGGTTACAAAAATGGATAGATGACCAACAAACAACAAAAATATTTGTTCATTAGTGAGACACTTCACCGTTTATTAGCAGCATTTGTGCCACCACAGCATTTTAAGCCAAAACATGATCTTTTCCTAACCAAGTGGTTTTTGTGCCTAAACCTAACCACACGTTAACCACAGCATTGTTGAAATGTAAAGTTTCTCCAACTATAAAAGGTGATAACAGCATTCTGAATATAGTCAGTGTAGCAGAAGTCTTAGCACTGATAATCTCTACTAACACCTATTTAATAGTGATAGCATTCGAAATGTGTGCAAGCCCAAAGATTAAAAAGTATGTTATTTAAAAAAAAGTGTGCCACAAACCAATTCGTTTCCTATCATTTCTTTAATTAACAAACATCAACACTAATCATCTCAGCAAGTTGACACTGAATCCCTCAGATCCACTAAGTTTGAACCAATCTGACAGCAACCAATCAAGTTGCAGGAGAGAACCAGTAAGAACTAACAAATATATTGAGCACCAGCTGGAAAAAATGATACCAAAGACCGTTTTGTTCATGTAAAGTGGTGGTAAACAAAAACGTATTGCAGTATGCAACAACTTCCCACAAACTTGTATTTACAAGTACAAATTTTAAAAAGCAGTCATGATATTTTGTAAATGTAATATATTATTACTCTGTGGTGAAAATGGCATTGCAGGGTTATGGCCGCGAGCTAGAAAGTCACGTTCAACCCTGCTCCGCTATGAACTTGAACAAATCCTGATGTACATTGCAAACTTGATCTTGAAAAGTGTAAGCGAACGTTGGACTCTTTGTGGTGATGCCAAATCCTGGGAAAACGAACAGGGATAGAGGGAAAACACCTATGCAGGTGAAGTTAACTGGCTTTGGGATGCAAAGCGTGGAGCACAAAGCTAGCAAAGATGCTAACCTTGACATAGGGTCTGCGGAGGACTGTGAAAGCGAGCTCTGTGGGGCTAAAGAAGAAATACTGATGGCAATAAACAACCTGAGGTCCGAATTTTTGACCAGACTGGATGGGATTCTGACCGCAGTTGAAGAAACAAAGAAAGAACTGGTTGATTGCACTGAAAGAATAACAGTGGAAGATGAGCAGGCTAAGTTAAAAGAGATGATTCAAACGCTGGAAAGACGGAACAAAACTCTGGAGGAAAAAGTTATCGATATGGAAACGAGATCGAGGTTAGTAAATTTGCCCGAGGGAGCCGAGGTCCCAGACCCCTGTTCATTTCTGAAGGGCTGGTTACCGGAGGTGCTGGACCTGGCCCCTTTGCAACGCCCATTAGTGTTGGAAAGGGCGCACCGTGTCGGACCAAGACGGGACACTGAAGAGCCACCGAGAACTTTGATAATGAAGTTTCAGAGCTATAAGCAGAAAATGCTTGTGATGAAGGCAGCCAAGGCGAAGAAAGACATCCTTTACAAGAACCAGCATGTGCGATTTTACAAAGACCTGGCAACTGAAGTGCACAGACAACGGAGGAAAAATGACACAGTGCACCAGCAGTTGTGAAGCCTGGGACTCAGACACGGCATAATAACCCCAGCTAAATCAGAATCAGAATCAGAAATACTTTATTGATCCCCAAGGGGAAATTATTTATGTTACAGGTGCTCCTTGCAAGAGAGGAAAGATACGTGAAAATATAAGAAATTTAAACAATTGTATTAACTGGTCCTAACACACAGAGCTCAAACACACACCTTCAACATGCCGACAGAGGCACAGGAGTTCATAAACAGGATCAAGAAGAAGCTGGAGGAATGAATAAAGAGGACTGAGTGATAGCTATTAAGCGCACAATGTAAGCTTAATATTATGGTTACATCACGACAGATGCAAGATCATGCACACGGTAAGAGGGACTGTGCAGTAAAAGACTAAGGCACTTTCTGATCATTTAATATGTTACATTGACTCTTGCACTTCATTCTATTATCTTAATATAGTCAGACTCTAAAGACCATCATGTATTAGTCTGGTGTACACTGTTTACATAGACTTGTTGACTCTGCTGCTGTTAATCACACCTCTGTTATCACCACTCACTTTACCATGTCACTTTTTGTCAACAGTACTCTAGTTTTTTTTTTATTGTATTCTTATTCTAGTTTATGAAACTCTTACATTTCTGTATTATTTCTGTTACTTTTTACAGTTATCTGTATCTATGTATATCTTTGTACTACTGAAACAACTCAATGTCCGTGCTAGGGATCAATAAAGGTGTATCTTCATCTTAACTTCAATCTACAGTGCAGATCCACATGCCCACAGTGATTGAAATTTTAGGCTGAACTATAAGGCATACAGGCACAAATATTTAAACCACATGTTCCAAAGAGTCATATGGTCATCAATATCTCCTCACAGAGGAGCAATGTACTTATAAAGTGAGGTTTTTCCATCAGCAAACTTTGACCCTAACACGCTGATGTGGGTGTATCCAGTTGCAGCCTGCTAGTCCAACATGGTTGGCACGTAAATTTTTGTGATCGCAAGTTCTCAGAAGCCAAAACAACTAGATAAACCTGAGAGCAGACTCTAGCATACATGATCGAATGAGACAGTTTCACAACCCTACACATAGATAGGCAAATAATAATGCTACAATAATACCTGTGCGTGTGTGTGTGTGTGTGTGTGTGTGTGTGTGTAGGTGCATGTTACATGCCTGTTTTCCTGGCATAGAACACATTCGGTGCTGTAGGTCTGTCCATCAGTGCCACATACTGGATCATACTCCTTGGTGCAGACTGCTGTATACATCTCACAGTCAGGCTGGACACAAACACAGGTTGTCACATGATTATTGATTAAACACTCAGGCATTTAGATTTGGATCATTGTTCATTGGATCATATTCAATTCAATTCAGTTCAGTTCAGTTCAATTTCATTTATAAAGCCCAATATCACAAATCACAATTTGCATTAGAGAGCTAAAGTCCTTTGGACCCTCACAGCGGATAAGGAACCCCCCCCCCCAAAAAAAGCTAGAAACCACAGGAAGTCTCACCCAGCAGTCTCACCTCTCTAGTTGTCATCTTCTCATTGTTGTCTGGAGTCACAGTCTCAGCCTGCAGGGACAGGACTACACACACACACACACACACACACACACACACACACACACACACACACACACACACACACATTTTTAGTTCTATACGTGTGAGAACCATCATTGATATAACACATTACCTAGCCCCTTACCTTAGTCTGAACCACTCACACATGCACACACGCATGCACACACAAACACTATCTATCTCTCTTTCTCTCTCTCTCTCTATCTCTCTCTCTCTTTCTCTCTCTCTCCCTCACCCTTCACCCAAAACAAGTCATTCTGTGAGAATGTAATGTAACCAGCTTTTTGTCCAGAGGAATGTAACCTAGCCAACTCTCATGTTCCTCTGAACGTCCTCTGTTTTTGTTGATCTTTGTGTTTTGCTTCTGTCTGGGGAAACAATGTTAAAACTAAAGATGCTACTTTTAGCTGTGAAAGAAGTGTCTCAGGACTAACTTTCAGTCTACAGCGTGATAAACCTTAAGTTAATTCTTAATAAGCCATGTTGGTATCATGGACAGTACTGACTTGTGTCAGTTAAGTTCCTGAAGTTACTGAAACTGTAGGAGACAACCCATTGCGGGAAACGTCGTAATGTCGTAATCATCTGGTCTGAGTTCATGACAGGTATCAGTGTTATCTGTGTGTTATTTGATTAGTAATCATTTCTGGTTAATCTAGCTCAACTCAGCCATGGGAACATGACACCTGAACCACAGAGTTAGTGTCTTTAGAAAACAACAATTGAGAAAAAATTAAAGTTATGTCATGCCACGGCCTCTAAACACATCTATTTTTTGCAGTCCAGACACTAACTTTTTACAGTGTGAAGATGCAGTTCTCATTATTTAAGGCATTTTTAAAATCTTTTTTGACACAGAAAGAAGTTAAGCAGGTTAATCCTTTATTATGCTGTGATGCCCAATCGTAATGTTCTTACACATTCCAGTCTCTAAACAATACACTGACAAAAAGTCCCAAAAAATCCTAATTATTATCTTTTTTAAAAAGTGGTTAGATATTATTTAATCTTTTACCTTTTTCAGTTAGTAATTTCTGCAATTTTTTTGACAATGATGGAGTGTTCGGCTTTCTTGTGTACTGTTTTGATATGCTACAAATACCTGTGTTACAACAAAACTACACTAGGAACAAGTGGACACTTCCTACACTTTGAGCTGTTTCTGCTTCAAAAGGAACACAGTGTTTGAAGCAGATAGTGACACAGAGTGACTTGTTACGATCATGTTACGATGCTGTTAATGAACTCACCAGAGACAGAGAGCAGCAGAGCAGAACACAGCAGCACAGTCAGCTTCATGGCTTCCAATGTGTGTACGTTTCTGTGGGCAGCAGGTGTGTGTCTCACACATTATGTTTTCCTTTAACAGACAACCTGTCAAACTAGCTTTTCAGTCAGGACTGTAGCTGTGCTGTGATTGGCTGGATTGTAAAGGCCGGGTTATAATCATCTGGGCCCTTTGCAAAGCTTCCTAGTGCAAAGAGTTGCTCCTAGTTACAAAATTCTAAGAAAATTCTTATTATGATATTTTCTAAGAATTTCCTCCTAAAATTCAGTGTAGGTCCTGGTAAAGATAAAAGTTTTTCACAAAGCATTTCAGCCCTGAAAAGATCTCCTCGGGTGAAAACTGTTAGGAGTAGGCAATAGGTTTTAGACTTTCTTAAGCGGAGGAGAAAATGGTGGAAAGACAAAGAGAGAGAATGAATATTCTCCGAACACTGGATGACAGTGGATTAATGAAATGCTACAGATTAGATGGTGCAAAGAGAATGTTTGTGGTCAATCTTATTAGGGATGTGCTCCCACCCACATGAACATTAACGTCAGACATAAAGTGAAGACAACACTAAGGTATTTGCCACTGAAAAATGCAACAGTGCAGTAGTGATGACTTGTGTCTGTCTCAGCCTTCCATCAGCAGTCTCCCACTGTGACTCAGTTCATTTCATTTCCACTGGATGTCCACACCCTGCAGACTTTCAAAATGACAACCAATCACACCTTTTTTAAAGAACATGTCATACTGAGCAAAGAGGTCCACCACACTTTCTCACAAAGGTTAAAGTTTCTGTCCCTTTCTGGCTCAGAGTTGCTGAGAATTTTTCTAAATCAGTTCCAAGCTGGGACTCCATGCTAGAATTTATAGACTTTGGGTGCTTTCAGAGCCTAGAGTTTGCTTGCTTTGGTCCAAATCGGGGACTAATTTTGTTACAAAGTTGCATAATTGCCTGGAGTTGGTTCGTGTTCTCACGGCAGCATTTACAAGCAGATCAGATAAGATGCCTTGCGTGAGCAAGCTGCTTTTGATTGGTTAGAATTTCCATGTGGTAAAAATCCAGGAAGGAAACAAAATGTTGAAGAAGAGTATACTTGCAACAGGATGCAACACTTTCTGATGTCACAATGGAAGGACAACTATGCAGGCTGATTTTAGCACTGGTCATCGTGTACTATATTGCATACATTGTTCATTTTAGGCATACCATACAGTTTGAAAACAAGGCGTGGCTCCAACTAGAAAACAATGTTTTGATGCACTGGATGTGCGGAATGTGCATATTAAGGCAGTACAGGAGGAGGTGCACATTAATAATCCTCCAGGACTTTAACATGCTCATGCGTGTTTAACCCAAACAATACGTAATGCAACTGCCGTTGGTTCAGACTGAGGTGGAAACACGTTCTCACCACAAACAAACCGCACCAGAGTTGGTTTGTAACCAGACTGAGACCACCTCTCCAAGAAGGTCTCAGTCCGGTTTTTTAGGTGTGCACCCTAGTACGCTTGCTGTGTTCACACCTGCCCAAACGAACATGAGTTTGATTGAACCGAGCCAAACAGGGCAGGTGTGAAAGCACCCTTAGTCAGGAGCTCTCTGGGAGTGCTCTCAGAAAGTTTGTGAATATAGCCCCTGATCATCTGATAACATGACTGGATCAAAATAGTAACAACCTGGAAAAACAAATATCTAGTTTTAGCTGGCTCGTCAACTGAGCTGTCTGGGAGTTTTTTTTGTTTTGTTTTTAAGTGAAATGAGCCATTCAAAAGCACAGTGGTGTCTTATTTTCCATTGCTGCAGCGGCTTGACTACAAGTAATGGCGCGTTGCAGAGACGAAATAGTATGATGCGAATAACATGATAAAAAAAACGCCCTATATTCGGTACTTAGTCATATCGCGATTAATGCATAAACACTGACAGCCCTAGTTTTAACCCCTAGCACCTACAAATATGCAACATGGAGGGGGATTGGGGGGGATTAGGACCAAAAGTTCTGTCTGTCAGTCATTTCACCATTTGACAGTTCAAACGCCCAGTGTCTGTAATCATCATTTGATTTGGTCCAACTTCAATTACATAACCATAAGTAAGTACTTAAGTCAGATAAAACCAAATCAGTGCTGTTCACCAAGGCTATTCATACTGCTGCAAATGGCACATCCACAGAGAGGGTCCCACAGTATAAATACCTTGGTATATGGCTGGATGACAGTCTTAATTTAAAGCACCATGTTGACATCCTGACCTCCAAATTGAGAACAGTACTTGGCTTTCTGTACAGAGACAAGAACTGTTTTCCTTTTGTTCACAGAAAAAGAAGTGTAGAATCTATATTTTTGTCTGTTTTGGATTATGGGGATGTTATATACAGAAGGCTGCTGCCTCCACACTGAAATCACTGGATGATGTCTACCACTCAGCCCTAAGGTTCATAACAGGTGATTCTTACAGCACCCATTGCTGACAGCTATACCTAGGGGTCAGCTGGCCACATTTGGCGAGACTAGTCTTGGTATTCATAAAGCTTTGATACAGATGCTTTCACCTTACATTTCATCCGTTTTGATTCTGATCTCACATAATCTTCGTACTCGCTGACAGAGCAGGTTGTTGCTTCATATCCCCTAAATCAGAACTGAACTAGGAATAATCTCATTCTCTTACAGCGTGCCTTATACATGGAATAATTTGCTTGCTTAAAATTGGTACCTCTGCCACCCTTATGGCTGTTTAATTGCCTAATTTCAGATCTTGTTCTAACTGCTTTAACTGTACACCTTCACCATAACATGTATATCATCCAGTATTTCTGCGTTTAGCAATTATATATTGCTATTATTGTTTTAATTGGTTTGCATGATAGTTTTGTGTGTGCATTGTTTTTATTGTCTTTGTTCATGCTCGGCATCACTGAAAATGATGTTCTCTCAATTGATTTCCTGAGTCTTTTCTATATTTATGTCTATTTGTAGTGTTTTTTTTCTTATCTTATTTATTGTGTGTGTATTTCTTGACCTGCTGGTGTGCCGCTGCTTATTTTTGCCCTTACATAAAGTTGTATTGAATTAAATGTGTGATACTATGCAATTACTGAATCACTGTAATGTGTTTTTCCTTGCCATTATATTTGGGTGTGTGTTAAATGTGAATCAGCAGTAGGTGGTGCCAGTGGACTGGGTAACACCTTCATGTTAAATAGCTGAAGAAGGCAGCAAGGGAGAGAACTGTGCAGTGCAGTTCAGAGGGTTTGACACCAGTTAGACATTACACTGTGCATGTGCACTACACTTGTGTGACAATGTACTGTCAGTTTTGCAGTGGAAAAAAGTGATTGTGGTAAAGACCAGTGGCTCCTCCTCACTGACATACACACAAAGAAGCCTCATGGAACAAAATGCAGTTAATGTTAATATCAGTGACTTTCCCGTATTTAGTGAAATATGGCGCACAAAAACAAAACAAACCTCGAACAGTGCAATCTGTGCACTGTTGCAGCTGGAATTTGTGTCTGTTCTGTAAGTTACATTTTACTGAAACAACTGGCCACCAACGTCTTTTGACATTGATATTTGGTTGACTTTAGGTTGTGACGTGATGTGACCAGAACTCAATGTCAGGACAACGTCCAAGTGCCACTGTTGGAATTTGAAAGAACTGGCAGCAGGGTTGCCATTATGTTACTGTAAAATTAACACTTTTACTGTTGCTAAAAATAACGATATTGTACTGTTAATAACAACTACGGTATGAAATGTTTTTTGAATACTATTTCACAGTTAACTTACGCAAGAATGAAGAAAGTATAAGCAAATTTTTACCAGCCGGTACAATATTTTTGTGTTTGATTTTGAGTTGCTGCCCAGTGTGTTTGGGCCCCATCAGATTACAGCTGAATTAGAGGATACAGCAAATTATATTAAAATATGTGAACACTGTTAAGATGTAAAAAATGTTTCTATATTTTCTATTAACACATCACACAACATAACGTCACTTCACATTACCTATTAACACGCTCAGCAGTGTTTTCCCATCACACCTCACGCTGTGTAGCTGCAGCTGACCTAATAGATTTTTTATTCATGTCTTCGTTTGCGGTCATCAAAATCTCCGATTCAGTTGGGATGAAACAAGTGGCTTTCTGCTTTTTGCCACTGAAAATCATGTTATCTGCACTCTACTTATGATGGCTTGGGGTGCTCGCCATGAACGCGCTTCCCTAAGGCTGAACATACTCAGAGTTGATTGAACTAATTCTGATCAGCTGTTCTGGAACTGAAAACTCAGAGGCTGCGGTCAAATAATCTTTTTTGCATCTGCCATTGCATAATTACGTAGCCCAGTATAAGTGCAGTCGGGTTCTCTCAGCACCG
Source organism: Epinephelus moara (assembly GCF_006386435.1). NCBI lineage: Eukaryota > Metazoa > Chordata > Actinopteri > Perciformes > Serranidae > Epinephelus > Epinephelus moara. Next base: position 370,191 of record NC_065509.1, on the reverse strand, counting down.
CAGTTGTCTTTTCCTAAGTCCTTATAAATTCTCCTTCACATCTTCCCTTTACCTTGTGACGTTTTCCATCGAGGTCAAGGAAAAGTGATAGGGAAAAGACGATAGGAGGGACTTTTCGATGACAGCCAGAGTTTCCCAGCTCAGGCTCAGTCAACACGGAGATTGGGATCAGGCTCAGAGTGACAGTGCTAACGTTAGATAGTAGCGTTAACGTTACTAGTGTTGTTTATTAAATAGCGATGATGTGAAGGTGATGAAGGAGACTCCGATGACACCGTCTTGCTTGTATACAGAAAAGGTTTATTACAAGAAGTACAGCATCAAATCAAGCATCTAGATTGCCTGGAGAGGGTTCGAAGCCAATGTGAACTGCTCTGAAAAACAGCCCCAAAATGCCCTCGTTATATAGACTTGGTCGTGTTTGTGAAATGTGAGACAAAGTCAAACAGACGACAGAGAGACATTCTAGTTGGACTTCACCAAACCTTGACCTGGGCCATAAATACCTTCTTGACCCTGACCATATATACTTTAGACCCTAGGCCCCTTACTGGTCATCTGTTCGAAAGCTTCAGAGTAGATCTTCATACACTACACTAGTAAGTGGAAATGCACAAGGAGGATAGCATTAATATTTCAGAGGCTACGCTACAGTAGGCTAACGTTAGCCATTAGCAACTGGATGTTGTGTTGTCATAACGTTGTAGCCTATAGCTCCTTTTACACTTCCAGATTTTTGTTTTTGGTTTAAAAAGAACGAGGCACCCTTCCGCCAGGGAGGAGCTGTTGATGACTTGTGGGAGGAGCTGTTGATGACGCTGCACGTGTGACCCACTGGCGGTGGACTAACAGGAAACAATTGATAGCAGGAATGAGCAGCTAGTAGCAAGAGGGAAATGCAAACCTGACAGACACCATGAAGATGAACAAATGGGGAGACAAGGAATTGCGCACCCTCCTTGCCCTCGCAAACAAAGAGGCCATTAACTGTCAAATGACGGGGATGGTAAAGGGCGGGCTAACTTATGAGAGAATCACCGAAGCACTGACCAGCCGCAGCTTCTCTCCCACGTCACTGTTTACATCACACGCTGAGCAACACGTTTTGTTACTTGCTCACGCCCCACATTGCTCCGAAAAAGGCGCATTCTGTATGAACAAAAGTAGGCAGGCGGCATTTTGCTGCACTCCCCAGTTTTGTTTTTATACTGCCAATGCTGAAAGAAGACTGATTGGGCTTTCCTGCAAATTTGCACAATTCCTATTTAAAAAGGGCTTATGGTACATTAGAAGCAAACTAAAAATACCTGTCCAGCAGAAACTCTGGTTTTCTTAGAACCATATGAGAATGGTATAATTATGAGTTTGTATCTCTGGTGGAATTCGCTTACATTTTAGTGTGCCATCAGCTTATTAATAGCATTTTAACCTAAACAAAGATCAAACATAAATCAATCAATCAATCAATTTTATTTATAAAGCCCAATATCACAAATCACAATTTGCCTCACAGGGCTTTACAGCATACGACATCCCTCTGTCCTTATGACCCTCGCAGCGGATAAGGAAAAACTTCCCAAAAAAACCCTTTAACGGGGAAAAAAAACAGTAGAAACCTCAGGAAGAGCAACTGAGGAGGGATCCCTCTTCCAGGA
>NC_065509.1:354450-361503 GCF_006386435.1 Epinephelus moara | reverse complement strand
CAGCTAAGAGATTAGCGAGAAAGTCGTAGAAAGGAGGAGAGCTATAAGTGCTTAAACAGAACCAGTGTGGGTTAAGACTTGAAGTAGACGTTAAAGCAACGTTAAAGCAACTGAAGTGAGAAAGCAGGCTAGTAGAATTCACCAGAGCAGTACAGAGACGCTGTCACAAAAACACCGGAAATGACACAACTCGCTTACCGCAATGAGAGGTCCTTGCATAGGCTACCAGAAAAGTAAGTGTTGCTTTTAAGACACACCTTCAAGCAGGTAACCCTGTTGGAATGCAAATGAAAATCCCTGCTGCGCTGGGCTGACGGCCAAACCAAACCAAGTCAGCTCATGACTGTTGAAAAGGGGTATCAGTACCTCTTCAGCACATACTTCATGGATATTGGTTGAGGCTGTGATTTTGCCAGTCAAACTTTACCGAAGCTGGACTCCATGCAAAGATTGTTTGCTTTTCCACTGGAGGCAAATGTTTTATTTGCCCCTCTGCTCACATTGAATGAAAGTGAATGGGAGGCAAATATTTGCTGGTGGCTAGTCTTACATTGTGACCATCCCAAGGCACACCTGTGTAGCTGTTTAATCAGCATCTTGATATGCCACACCTGTCAGGTGGATGGATCATCTTGGAAAAAGAGAAGCGCTCACTAACATGGGTCTGAACACATTTGTTAGTAAAGAAAGAGCTAATAGAGCACAGTCAGAGCACTCTATTATATCGTTTATTTCAGCTTGTGAAAAACAAGAGCAAAAACAAAAGTGTTGCCTTTATATTTTTGTCAGTTTAAATTGCTGAAGTAAGTACCACCAGTACAGACTGGTCTAAACTGGTGTTTACATAGCCAGGGTGTTAAAGTTCCAAAGGATGAAGAGAGATCCCACATGCAGGTCAGGGTGTAAATGAACTTTGTGTTACATTTACCAGAACTAATATCATGTTTCACAAGCTCAATACAAATACACAAGACACATGGTGCTGTATGTAACTTTATTAAGAATGCAGAATGCAGGGAGTGGATATGATGTGTGTGTATGTGTGTGTCACTGCACACCGCAGTCATCTAGGGAGTGCATGTCCCTTCCCATGCCACTTGCACATTCTTCCTCTTGTCACTGTAGGAAAGAAGAACATAGCATTACAGCATATTGTGGTTAGGTTTATGCGTATGATCATGTGTGTACTTTATGCGTGTGAGGGTATTATTGCAGCAATAATACAAGCAGAAAGAAATACCCAAACACAAGCAGATAAAGGTATAGCTACCTACATTTTTGTGATTTTCCATCTAACGAGTATTGACTGGCAGCTCTGTAGCACTGCTATCAGTGTCGCAGTGTGTCATGAAACAACAACAGGAAGTAAACACTGATGTCATAAGTTAAATATTCTGTTTGTAGCTAACATTATTATAATGGATGTGTGTAATCCTCATCTTATCATTTTATCATTGGGTCTTTGCCAGTATCAGTGTCCTGCCTGTTCCTTTAAACAAATGTATAGTGATGTGATGTTAGAGCCTGTGGGGAACAAACACATCATTACTAACAGGCTGTACAGGTCTATATGGTAGTGACTGCAGCATGCATGTTTAGTTAGATGTGGAGTTAGATCTGAGCATGAAGGAGGACAGAGTCGTGACTGCAGCCGATGAACTGAACAAGAGGGACTGTACAACTGAGGGACTGTACAAATACATTTGAACCTGTAATGGGAATTCTCATGCTCGTAATGATCAACACTGCTACGGTCTGAATCCCCAGAGCACAAACTCAAACTGAGAGCAAGGTTTCATCTGTTTAATTTGATCTGGAAGTGAAGGGCCATACTGATAAACCTTTCCTTCTGCTTTAAAAATAAAAGCTGAGACAGTGGTGTTTTTTTTTTACCACCAGATGTTAATGGTTTGGTGGCTTTATTATCTTAAAAATCACAAAATTACTAAAATCACTTTTAATTTGTTCACAAATCATCTATTTTAAGCCATTATGTCAGAGTAATTTACGTAGTGGCTGTGTTAGCTTTACGTGAACTTTATTACTAATTTGATTTTATGAACCAGATGTGGAGTTTTCTTATTTCTTTTATCAATTTAAATGAATGATTTTCAACTGTGAAAATGATCAAAATCATTATTCGAAACGCCAGCAAAGTGCTGCCTTCAGAAATGTAATGAGCCTGCAGGGTGGTTAGGTTTAATTTCATATCATCCAGATCCGTGTGAGATTTAAAAATATATAATAATTATTATTATTATTATAACAATAGTAATAATAATAATAATAATAATAATAATGACAATAATAATAATAATAATAATATTAATAATAATAATAATAATATGGGCTATGGCTGCAGTCAGAATGACAGCTGGAGAGAGTGGACTCATTCAAGTAAAAAATGGACTGGTCTCACAACACTGATGATTGCTCTTCCTGAGGAGACCCAGGGGCCAGTTGCACAAAGCACCTTCAGTTAAGATTTTTCTTAAAGTCCTAATTAAGGTTTTCCTCATAATAAGTCTGGTTGCACAAAACACCCTTAAGTCTTCTCCTTAAGGTTTCCTGACAATCTTCACTTTATTATTACGGTTTTCTCCTTGTCTTGGTCTTATACTTAAGGAATCCGCTGTGAGGGTCCTAGGGACAGAGGGATGTCGTATGCTGTAAAGCCCTGTGAGGCAAATTGTGATTTGTGATATTGGGCTTTATAAATAAAATTGATTGATTGATTGATTGAATCCCTAGACCATTGCACAAAAGACCCTAGCAACCAAAGCATGATAAAAAAATGTACCTCTGACTCTATCTAAACTGCAACATGACCAAGTTTATGGTGATAAATGAAAATAACTAACATACCGTGAGAAGAGTGTCTGTGACCAGAAGAACCCAGTGGATATGTTTTTGATTTTACACTTCAGATTTGACTGAATTCATTTTCTGTGCAATTTCTTCCTACAATTATTTTCTGTTTTTTTTATTTATTTTTTTTTATATTTGGGGATCATTTACTTTGTAGTATGTGCTTTCTATGATTGTATTCTTCCAAAAGTTTAATCTGTTCTTCCTCTGACCAATATGGTTTTATTGTCTTCTTTTCTTCTCCTGTTTTTTCACTAACAATATAAGTCAGCTTTGTGAGATGAAAACAGGCGAGTCCAAACAAACAATCTCCATGGAAACTTGTACTGCTGTAAAATATCTTTCAACGCAGTGAATGAGTTTACATTTTTCCTTAACTAAGAAACCCTTTACAGAATTCTGTGCAACTGTGTAAGTCCCTCAGTGAGTAGAAATTAAACCCTAACTGTCATACTTAATATTAAGATATTTTATGCAACTGATCCCAGATCCATAAGTGTGTGCAACAGGCTCCTGCAGACCTTCTACCAGTCTGTAGTAGTCGGTGCACTGTTTCTTTGCTGTGGTGTACTGGGCTGTGCTGAGGTGGTGGGGCCAGCCGACTCAACAAGCTGGTAAGGTCGGCGAGCTGTGTGGTTGAGCTGGAACTGGCACTGACAGTTTGAAGTCAGTGACGAAGGAAAGCCATCCTAAGCAACCCCTCTCACCTTCTCCATGATAATGGTCCTTAGAGAGGACCATCAGAGAGGACGACAGCAGTGGAGACCACTGTCTGTAACGCCACAACACACACACACACACACACACACACACACATACAGCCATCTCTCCACAGTGTCTGCTTAGACACTCACCTCATCTCTCCCTCTCCACTGTCTCTGTGCTGAACTCATTATATACCTCGCCATACTTATGTGCTTGTTATATACATATGTATATATTTTTTTTCCTGTACCATATTATATACTATATTTCATACTCTATTCAGTTCTATGATAATGCTTTAATATACTACATTGATTTCAATCAATCAATCAATCAATCAATCAATCAATCAATCAATTTAATTTATAAAGACCAATATCACAAATGACAATTTGCCTCAGAGGGCTTCACAGCATACGACATCCCTCTCTCCTTAGGACCCTCACAGCGGATAAGGAAAAAGACGGAGGTGGAGGGGATGGTGGGTGGTGTGACACATAGGACCCTGCCAGCCTGCAGGCCAATGCACACCATTGATCAGGACCAAAAAACTATTATTTATTAGTGAGACACTGACCATTTGCCAATGGCCACTATTAAAAGTGATAACGGCATTCTGAAAATACTAGTCAGTGTAGCAGAAGTCTTAGCACTGATAATCAATACTAACACCTATTTAATAGTGATTGCATTCAAAATGTGTGCATCCCAAAGATTAAAAAGTATGTTATTTAAAAAAGTGTACCACAAATTAATTAGTTTCCCTTCATTTCCTTGATCAACAAACATCAACATTAATTGACACGTTATCCCTCAGATCCACTTAGTTTAAACCAATCTGACAGCATCTAAACAAGTTGCAGGATGAAGAACTAACATACATTACTGAGCACCAGCTGGATAAAATGATACCAAAGACCATTTTGTTCATGTAAATTGGTGGTAAACAAAAATGTATTGCAGTATGCAACAGCCTCTAACCACTGTTAATTTTGACAGCTATATTAGGTTTAGCCTTAGTCTTGATTCAAAAATGCTTATTAGTTTTAGTCATTTTTATCCTTCATAGCTTTAGTCTAGGTAAAGCCGGAATTCTTTCTTAATGTGCAACATGTTAGTCTGGAGGTTTAAACTCGTGTCCTCTCACAGAGTTTGTGATTAAAACTAAACTTTCATCTCTGTCAGAAAAACTGATCTGAGTTCAGACTGTTTACTTACAGCACAGCTACACTCACAGATAACTGAGCCTCCTACCTGCCTGTCAAACAGCAACAATTCATAAACCTTCTCGAGTCTGGATTGAGTGAAGTCCAGCAGCTGCACACTTTGCTGCCATTCAGGGGCTAACAAGTGGAGCTAACTGCTAACAGCCGCTGCTGCAACTAACAAACTCCACAAACCCATTCAGCAGCTCCACCATCCACAGTCAGACACACGGCTGATTATTTACTGCTGAATCACAGCTCACAACTCACACCAACAGTTGACGCTACTCTGGTGTGAGTGTTTTTGCTGGAGTTTACCAGCCTGTTGCTCATGCAGCATTTGAAGATAATTGCAAGCAATGTCTGATAGTCCACCACTAACATTTTTGTCACGTCTTGTCTCGTCAATGAAAATGATACATAGATTTTGTCTTAGTTTGTATTATCAAGATCTATTTTTATCTCGTTATTGTCTCGTTTTTGTCATGAAAAAAAAGGTTGCCAACCCAAGTCCCTATGGACTGAGCTACTGCCACTCCATAAGCAAACTTTAACTTTGTGAAAGACATGACCCTAACACGCTGATGTGGGTGTATCCAGTTGCAGCCTGCTACTCCAACATGGTTAGCACGTAAATTTTTGTGATCGCAAGTTCTCAGAAGCCAAAACAACTAGATAAACCTGAGAGCAGACTCTAGCATACATGATTGAATGAGACAGTTTCACAACCCTACACATAGATAGGCAAATAATAATGCTACAATAATACCTGTGTGTGTGTGTGTGTGTGTGTGTAGGTGCATGTTACATGCCTGTTCGCCATGCAGAGCATACATTCGTTGCCATAGGTCCGTCCATCAGTGCCACATACTGGAGCATACTCCCTGGTGCAAATTGGTAGTCCATACTGCTCACAGTCAGGCTGGACACAAACACAGGTTGTCATATGATTATTGATAAGACACAGATTTTGATCATTGTTTATTGAATCAAATTCTAAAAGAAACTGCACCTCTTGGACTTGTGCATTCATCAGTGTTTACAAGACATTTAATGTTTGTTGCCTTTATGTTACTGTCCTCAGATTCAGTAGCAAGAAATTCCACAGTTTAGATCCAGAGCTACAGAAAGCAGCTGCACTATCTGTAGGTCTGTCTTAGTTTTTGGTACTGTGAGTGGCAGATTCTCTGTGGAAATGAGGGTCTACTAGGAACAGATCCAAGGTGTCAGGGGCAAGTCTTTAAGTACATTTAAAGATGAGAACAGGAATCTCAAAAGTAATCCTAAAACTTACTGGAAGTCAGTGCAGAAACAGAGTGCAGAGTTAGTCATAAACAGGGCTGTTTCAAGACACTCTGGGGGCCCCAGGCAAGAGGCACCTTGGAGAAAAATTAGGCAGATGTGCCTTTTGTCATTTATAAAAAGATAAATCACTTTAGGCCTAATGCATCAATGATATTTAAATGGAATAAATTACTTATTGACTTATTCATACTTCAAAAACAGCATCAATAAGTGATTAACATAGGGGGGATCAAAATAAAATAAATAAATGAAATAAAAATCAACCAGCCACCCTCCTCCCCTGACAAGTAAAGAACAGTCCCTAAAGTGCGGTGAGGTTTGTGGACCGTTACTGACACAAAGAGAGAAATGTGAACGGCTCGTTTCTCTGTCTGCTGCCACGGCTCGGCTGTTCAGGTATTTCTGGGCAGTCATGAAAGCAGCATATTGAGTGTGAGCATGTTGTCGTTGTTGCAGTGTCTATAGGGGTTCCTTCATATTGTCATTGATATGGACCAATGTGAGCCGTCTCTGGGGGCCCCCTTCCAGCTCGGGGCCCTAGGCAATTGCCTAGTTTGCCTGTCCGGTTGCGACGGCTCTGGTCATAAACAAACATTGAAGGAATTGAGCCCACCTGTAATAGTTGGTTTGTTTAAAAAAAAAAAAAAAAAAGAACTAAATAAGATTAATCTCTTTTTAAATGGAGCCCCTAAAGTCCTGGAAGATTATATTTTTTATTTGTACCACAGTAGCCAGAACTGTAATATTATTACTTTCAATAATGTTGTTGTAAGCTACTGTTATTACCCGCATCTCTCTCTCTGTGTGTGTGTGTGTCTCTCTCTCTCTCTCTCTCTCTCTCTCTCTCTCTCTCTGTCTCATTGTGTCATGCGGATTACTGTTAATTTATTATGCTGATCTGTTCTGTACGACATCTATTGCACGTCTGTCCGTCCTGGAAGAGGGATCCCTCCTCAGTTGCTCTTCCTGA